>NC_134360.1:196187765-196280265 GCF_048569485.1 Anomaloglossus baeobatrachus | reverse complement strand
GCAGAGTATGGAGTTACTCCCAGGCAGCGAGTACGTTGGACTGAGGAGAGTGAGCAGCCATTGACTTTCATGGATATGTCAGATGGGGTGGTAAAGGGAGGAGGAGGAGGAAAGATAGTGAATTCTGTTTTGTCCATGTTCAGTTTCAGAAATCACGCAGAGAAGAAGAATGAAATAGCGGACGGACCTTGTGCGATTTTGGTTAGTAGGGAGGTGATGTCAGGTCCAGAGAGGTAGATCTGCGTATTATCGGCGTAGAGGTGATACTGAAACTGTGGGACTCTATGAGCTGTCCCAGGCCGAAGGTGTAGATGGAGAACAGCAGGGGTCCAAGAACTGAACCTTGGGGAACACCAAAATGTATGCTGACTTCCTATACTGGCCACGTTAAGCCACGTGAGATCTGCAGCCATTCAGTGGCCGCTGTTGCACTGCTGTACACGTAGATTGTTTTTTTTTCGTGACATTGTACTTCATATTAGTGATAAATTTAAGACATTTTTTCCATTTGTGAAAATATTGGAAATTTAGAAAATTTTAGTTTTAACTTTGATTTTTTTTATGCCCTTAACCCCTTCACCCCCGGCCACTAAAACACCCTAATGACCGGGCCATTTTTTGCAATTCTGACCAGTGTCACTTTGACAGGTTATAACTCTGGAATGCTTCAACGGATCCTGGCGATTCTGAGATTGTTTTTTCGTGACATATTGTACTTCATATCAGTGGTAAATTTAGGCCGATATTTTTTGCGTTTATTTGTGAAAATTTAGGAAATTTTGCGAAAATTTCGCAATTTTCAAACTTTGAAAATTTATGCCCATAAATCTGAGAGATATGTCACACAAAATAGTTACTAAATAACATTTCCCACTTGTCTACTTTACATCAGCGCAATTTTCGAAACAAATTTTTTTTTTGTTAGGAAGTTAGAACGGGTCAAAGGTCATCAGCAATTTCTCATTTTTCCAACAAAATTTACAAAATAATTTTTTTTAGGGACCACATCACATTTGAAGTGACTTTGAGAGACCTAGGTGACAGAAAATACCCAAAAGTGACCCCATTCTAAAAACTGCACCCCTCACACTGCTCAAAACCACATCCAATAAGTTTATTAACCCTTTAGGTGCTTCACAGGAACCAAAGCAATGTGGAAGGAAAAAATGAAAATTTTACTTTTTAACACAAAAATGTTACTTTAGCCATAAAATTTTCATTTTTACAAGGGAGAAAAGAGAAAGTGCACAATACAATTTATTGTGCATGTTCTCCTGAGTACGCTGATACCGCATATGTGGTAAAAGAAGGGAATTTTGTTTACTTACCGTAAATTCCTTTTCTTCTAGCTCCAATTGGGAGACCCAGACAGTGGGTGTATAGCTACTGCCTCTGGAGGCCGCACAAAGAACTACACTTAAAAGTGTAAGGCCCCTCCCCTTCTGGCTATACACCCTCCCGTAGGAGTACGGATTCCTCAGTTTTAGTACCAAAGCAAGAAGGAGGAAAGCCAATAACAGTTTCAAAAACAAATTCAATCCGATAACACGATCGGAGAACTTAAGAAACAACATGAACAACATGTGCACCCGAAAAACGAAACCCTAAGAACAAATAGGGCGGGTGCTGGGTCTCCCAATTGGAGCTAGAAGAAAAGGAATTTACGGTAAGTAAACAAAATTCCCTTCTTCTTTTTCGCTCCTAATTGGGAGACCCAGACAGTGGGACGTCCAAAAGCAGTCCCTGGGTGGGTAAAAAGATACCACATGAACGGGCTGTCAGACAGCCTCTTCCTACAGGTGGGCCACCGCCGCCTGAAGGACCTGTCTACCTAGGCTGGCATCTGCCGAAGCGTAGGTATGCACTTGATAGTGTTTGGTAAACGTGTGCAGACTCGACCAGGTAGCCGCTTGGCACACTTGCTGAGCCGTAGCCTGATGCCGCAATGCCCAGGACGCACCCACGGCTCTGGTAGAATGGGCCTTCAGTCCAGATGGAATCGGAAGCCCAGCAGAACGGTATGTGTGAAGAATTGGTTCCTTGATCCACCGCGCCAGGGTGGATTTGGAAGCTTGCGATCCCTTATGCTGACCAGCGACTAGGACAAAGAGCGCATCAGAACGGCGTAGAGCCGCCGTGCGAGAAATGTAAATCCTGAGTGCTCTCACCAGGTCCAACAGATGTAAACCCTTTTCAAATTGGTGAACTGGATGCGGACACAAAGATGGTAAAGTGATATCCTGATTGAGATGAAAGGAAGAAACCACCTTGGGAGAAAACTCTGGAATTGGACGCAGTACTACCTTGTCTTGGTGAAACACCAGGAAGGGAGATTTGCAAGATAACGCCGCTAGCTCGGACACTCTTCGAAGAGACGTGACCGCCACAAGAAAAACTACCTTTTGTGAAAGCCGAGAAAGGGGAACCTCTTTCAAAGGCTCGAAAGGCGGCTTCTGGAGAGCAATGAGAACCTTGTTCAGATCCCAGGGTTCCAATGGCCGTCTGTAAGGAGGAACGATATGACAAACTCCTTGGAGAAACGTGCGTACTTTAGAAAGCCGTGCCAAGCGCTTCTGAAAGAATACGGATAGCGCGGAGACTTGACCCTTAAGAGAGCTAAGCGACAAACCTTTTTCCAACCCAGACTGCAGGAAGGAAAGAAAAATTGGCAATGCAAATGGCCAGGGAGAAAACCCTTGAGCCAAGCACCACGCTAAGAATATCTTCCACGTTCTGTGATAGATCTTAGCTGAGGATGGTTTTCTAGCCTGTCTCATTGTGGCAACAACTTCATGAGATAAACCTGAGGCCGCTAGGATCCAGGACTCAATGGCCACACAGTCAGGTTCAGGGCCGCAGAATTCAGATGGAAAAACGGCCCTTGAGACAGCAAATCTGGACGGTCTGGTAGTGTCCACGGTTGGCCTACCGTGAGATGCCACAGATCCGGGTACCACGACCTTCTTGGCCAATCTGGAGCGACGAGTATGGCTCGATGGCAGTCGGACCTGATTTTCCGGAGAACTCTGGGTAACAATGCTAGAGGTGGGAACACATAGGGGAGTCGGAATTGCGACCAATCCTGAACCAAGGCGTCTGCCGCCAGTGCTCGGTGATCGTGAGACCGTGCCATGAAAACTGGGACCTTGTTGTTGTGCCGTGACGCCATCAGATCGACGTCCGGCGTCCCCCAGCGGCAACAGATCTGCTGAAACACGTCCGGGTGAAGGGACCATTCTCCTGCGTCCATGCCCTGGCGACTGAGAAAGTCTGCTTCCCAGTTTTCCACGCCTGGGATGTGAACTGCGGATATGGTGGACGCTCTGCTTTCCACCCACGTCAAAATCCGTTGGACTTCTTGAAAAGCTTGGCGACTGCGTGTTCCCCCTTGGTGGTTGATGTACGCCACCGCCGTGGAATTGTCCGACTGAATCCGAATCTGCTTGCCTTCCAGCCATTGTTGGAAGGCTCGCAGGGCAAGATAGATTGCTCTGATTTCCAGAACATTGATCTGCAGGGTGGACTCTTCCAGAGTCCACATCCCCTGAGCCCTGTGGTGGAGATACACCGCTCCCCACCCTGATAGGCTCGCATCCGTCGTGACCACTGCCCAGGACGGGGGAAGGAACGACTTTCCCTGTGACAATGAGGTGGGGAGAAGCCACCAACGCAGAGAGTCCTTGGCAGTCTGAGAGAGGGAGACAGTCCTGTCGAGGGACGTCGATTTCCCGTCCCATTGGCGTAGAATGTCCCATTGTAGAGGGCGCAGATGAAACTGCGCGAACGGGACTGCCTCCATTGCTGCTACCATCTTTCCCAGGAAATGCATGAGGCGCCTCAGTGAGTGCGACTGGCTCTGAAGGAGAGATTGCACTCCAGTCCGTAGCGAGCACTGCTTGTCCAGTGGAAGCTTCACTATCGCTGAGAGAGTATGAAACTCCATGCCAAGATAAGTCAGAGATTGGGTCGGGGTTAGATGAGACTTTGGAAAGTTGATAATCCACCCGAAACTCTGGAGAGTGTCTAGTGCCACCTTCAGACTGTGTTGGCATGCCTCTTGAGAGGGTGCCTTTATAAGCAGGTCGTCTAGATACGGGATGACCGAGTGACCCTGCGAGTGCAGAACAGCTACTACTGCTGCCATGACTTTGGTGAAGACCCGGGGGGCTGTTGCCAGACCGAAAGGTAACGCTACGAACTGCAGGTGTTCGTCGTGTATGACGAAGCGTAGGAAACGCTGATGCTCTGGTGCGATCGGCACGTGGAGATACGCATCTTTGATATCTATTGATGCTAGAAAATCTCCTTGAGACATTGAGGCTATGACGGAGCGTAGGGATTCCATCCGGAACCTCCTGACTTTTACGTGTCTGTTGAGCAACTTTAGATCCAGGACGGGCCGATACGATCCGTCCTTTTTTGGGACCACAAACAGATTGGAGTAAAAACCGTGACCTTGTTCCTGAAGAGGGACGGAGGTCACTACTCCTTCCGCCTTTAGAGCGGCCACCGCCTGCAACAGAGCATCGGCTCGGTCTGGTGGTGGAGAAGTTCTGAAGAAACGAGTTGGCGGACGAGAACTGAACTCTATCCTGTACCCGTGAGACAGAATATCCCTCACCCAACGGTCTTTGACGTGTGACAGCCAGATGTCGCCAAAGTGGGAAAGCCTCCCACCGACCGCGGGTGTGGGAATCGGAGACCGCAAGTCAGGAGGACGCCGTCTTGGCAACGGTTCCTCCGGCTGTCCTTTTTGGGCGTGACTGAGACCTCCAAGAATCTGAGCGTCTCTGGTCTTTTTGAGTCTTTTTTGACGAGGCGAATTGGGACCTGCCCGGTCCTCGAAAGGACCGATAACCAGACTGACCCTTCCTCTGTTGGGGTCTGTTTTGTCTGTGTTGCGGTAAGGATGAGTCCTTACCCTTGGAGTGTTTGATGATTTCATCCAAACGCTCTCCAAACAATCGGTCACGAGAAAAAGGCAAATTGGTTAAGCACTTCTTGGAATGAGAATCTGCTTTCCAATGTCTCAACCACAGGGCCCTACGCAAAACAACGGAGTTGGCTGACGCCACTGCCGTGCGGCTTGTAGCGTCAAGAACAGCATTAATCGCGTACGACGCGAATGCCGCCATTTGCGAGGTCAATGGTGCTACCTGCGGGGCAAATGCACGTGTGACGGAGTCAACTCGCGCAAGCCCGGCTGAGATAGCTTGGAGTGCCCATACGGCTGCAAAAGAAGGCGCTAATGACGCTCCAATCGCTTCATAGATGGATTTCAGCCAGAGCTCCATCTGCCTGTCAGTGGCATCTTTAAGTGCCGCTCCATCTTCAACTGCAACCAAGGATCTAGCTGCAAGCCTGGAAATTGGAGGATCTACTTTTGGACACTGGGTCCAACCCTTGACCACCTCAGGGGGAAAAGGATAGCGTGTATCTTTAAGCCGTTTAGGAAAACGCCTTTCAGGATAAGCGTGGGGTTTCTGGATTGCGTCTCTAAAGTCAGCGTGGTCCAGAAAAGTGCTTAAAGTACGCTTAGGGTATCTGAAATGGATTCTCTCGTGCTGCGAAGCTGACTCCTCCACAAGAGGAGCTGGTGGGGAAATATTTAACATCTTATTGATGTTAAATATAAGATCATTAACTATGGCGTCACCATCTGGTGTATCTAGATTGAGAGCGGTCCCAGGATCAGAATCCTGATCAGTTACGTCCGCCTCATCACCCATAGATTCATCTCGCTGGGATCCTGACCATTGAGATGAATGTGAAGGCCCGTCATAGCGAGCCCGCTTAGGCTGCCCGGGGCCATCGTCCGAGTCAGAGTCTTCACCCTGAGGTGTATATGCCCGTCCCGGAGCTTGGAGCTGAGGGGGACCAGGGGGCAATGATTGCACAGTGTCCGTGGCCTGAAGTACAGGCCTAGCTCGCAATGTGTCAAGAATTTGTGACATAGTGAGAGACATTCTGTCAGCAAAAGCTGCAAACTCAGTTCCTGTCACCTGGACAGCATTCACAGGTGGTACACCCTGGGTCACGTCCAGCAGAGGTCCCGACTGTGCAAGCGCCGCAGGGGCCGAGCACTGCACACAATGGGGGTCCGTGGAGCCTGCCGGTAGAAAAGTCCCACATGCGGTGCAGGAAGCATATAATGTCTGTGCCTTGGCACCCTTGCGTTTTACGGACGACATGCTGCTGGCTCTCTGCAATGTGAGAGAGTCTATAGCCAAAGGGCGACCAGCGCTATGCAATACAAAGTATTTGTAGAAACAAAATACTAAGAATACTACTGGCACAAGAGGGGGTGAGCCCTGAGGGCTGCTTACCGCCCGCTGAATAGCGGGTAAGAGGCTGCAGAATTCCTTGTCTGGGTCTCCCCGGCTCCCCTCTGCAGCTCAGCGTGTCAGCAGGAATGGCTGCCGGCGTCTGTGGAGAGGGGCGGTCCGTGGGAGTTCCCAAACAAAAGTGCGGGAAACAGTGTCCCCTCTGTGCCGATTGTGAGGGCTGGAGTATGTAAAAACGACTCCAGCCCTCGGCGCTGATGCACTGGCCAGCGTCCCGCCCCTCTCCTGACTGGCAGGTCTGGGGGCGGGAACGAACGGAAGCAGGCCGCAAAAGCCGGGGACTCGAGTTATCAGCGCGGCCGCCGTAAAAGCGCGGGCCGCGCTGAAGTCCCCGGCGCACCACAAGTGCCAGCCGCGCCGCAGTCCCAGCGGCCGGCGTGACCGATTCCTAGACGTGGCCAGCGTCCCGCCCCTCTCCTGACTGGCAGGTCCGGGGGCGGGAACGAACGGAAGCAGGCCGCAAAAGCCGGGGACTCGAGTTATCAGCGCGGCCGCCGTAAAAGCGCGGGCCGCGCTGAAGTCCCCGGCGCACCACAAGTGCCAGCCGCGCCGCAGTCCCAGCGGCCGGCGCGACCGATTCCTAGAAGTGTGCCTGCTTCAGCGAAGCTGAATGAGGCCATGGCACAAGCGCCGTAGCGCTGATGTCCCCCGGCGCACTACAACACCCAGCATGCTGCGGTGTGAGCGCCAAATGCACGGGGACACAGAGTACCTTGAGGAAGCAGGGCCATGTCCCTGATGTACTCCGCTCCATCCAGCATCTTCTCCAGGGGCTGTAGATGGAGCACGGTCTCAGTGCCTGGAGACCAGTAAATCCCACTTCACCCAGAGCCCTGTAAAAAGGGATGGGGAAGGAATCAGCATGTGGGCTCCTGCCGCCGTACCCGCAATGGGTACCTCAACCTTACAAACACCTCCGACATACAGTGGGGTGAGAAGGGAGCATGCTGGGAGCCCTGTATGGGCCCTCTTTTCTTCCATCCGACATAGTCAGCAGCTGCTGCTGACTAAAAACAATGGCGCTATGCGTGCGTGTCTGACCTCCTTGCGCACAAAGCTAAAACTGAGGAATCCGTACTCCTACGGGAGGGTGTATAGCCAGAAGGGGAGGGGCCTTACACTTTTAAGTGTAGTTCTTTGTGCGGCCTCCAGAGGCAGTAGCTATACACCCACTGTCTGGGTCTCCCAATTAGGAGCGAAAAAGAAATCAATTGTTTGGGCGCACGGCAGAGCTTGGAAGGGAAGGAGCGCCATTTGAATTTTTGAACGCAAAATTAGCTGCACTCATTAGCGGACGCCATGTCGGGTTTGAAGACCCCCTGAGGTGCCTAAACAATGGAGCTCCCCCACAAGTGACCCCATTTTGGAAACTAGAGCCCTCAAATAATTTTTCTAGATGTTTGGTGAGCACTTTGAACACCTGGGGGCTTCGTTGAGCCGTGAAAAGAAAAAAATAATTTTTTTACCACAAACCGGTTGCTTCAACTAGGTAGCTTTTTTTCACAAGGGTAACAGGAAAAAATGCACCATAAAATGTATTGTGCATTTTCTCCTGAGTACGCAGATACCTCATATGTGGTGGAAAGTAATTGTTTGGGCGCATGGCAGGGCTCAGAAGAGAAGGAGTGCCATTTGACAGCAAAATTGGTTGGAATCATTAGCGGACGCCATGTCACGTTTGGAGACCCCCTATGGTGCCTAAACAGTGGAGCTCCCCCACAAGTGACCCCATTTTGGAAACTAGAGCCCTCAAATAATTTTTCTAGATGTTTGGTGAGCACTTTGAACACCTGGGGGCTTCACAGAAGTTTATAACGTTGAGCTGTGAAAAGAAATTTTTTTTTTTTTTTTACCACAAAACGGTTGCTTCAACTAGGTAGCTTTTTTTTCACAAGGCTATCAGGAAAAAATGCACCATAAAACGTATTGTGCAATTTTTCCTGAGTCCGTAGATACCTCACATGTGGTGGAAAGTAATTGTTTGGGCAAATGGCGGGGCTCAGAAGAGAAGGAGCGCCATTTGACTTTTCAAACGCAAAGACGCAGTGCACTGATCGGCCGCTACAGGACGCACGGTCGGATGCGATACAAAAAGCGTCGGGGATACGGAAAAAAAAGTCCCGCCAAAAATTGACCATGGATGCAGATCCGTTATGTGCATCCCTGATTAGCGCTCGGCGGGACGCACGGACGGATGGGATACAAAAAGCGTTGCGGATACGGAAAAAAGTCACGCCAAAAATTGAGCAGGGATGCAGATCCGTTATCTGCATCCCTGATCAGCGCTTGGCGGGACGCACGGACGGATGCGATACAAAAAGCGTCGGGTATACGGAAAAAAAAGTCCCGCCAAAAATTGAGCAGGGATGCCGATCCGTTATGTGCATCCCTGATTAGCGCTCGGCGGGACGCACAAACCGATGGGATACAAAAAGCGTTGCGGATACGGAAAAAAAGAGAATTTTGTTACTTACCGTAAATTCTTTTTCTTATAGTTCCGTATTGGGAGACCCAGACCATGGGTGTTTAGCTTCTGCCTCCGGAGGACACACAAAGTACTACACTTATAAGTGTAGCTCCTCCCTCTGAGCTTATACACCCCCCCTGGTAGCCAGTCCTAGCCAGTTTAGTGCAAAAGCTGAAGGAGAATAGCCACCCACAAGTAGAACCGAGTAAGAACCAGAACAACCGGAGACTCTATCCACGACAACAGCCGGTGATAACACGCGGAACAAGAAAAAATTGCCAACAGGCAACAGGGAGGGAGCTGGGTCTCCCAATACGGAACTATAAGAAAAAGAATTTACGGTAAGTAACAAAATTCTCTTTTTCTTTATCGTTCCTTTGGGAGACCCAGACCATGGGACGTTCCAAAGCTGTCCCTGGGTGGGAATAAACAGAAAAAAACTAAGAAGTAGGCGGAGCCTAACTTCACAAGTGGGCGACAGCCGCCTGAAGGATGCGTCTGCCCAAGCTCGCATCTGCCGAAGCATGAGCATGCACTTTGTAGTGCTTCGAAAAGGTATGCAGGCTAGTCCAAGTGGCAGCCTGACAGACTTGTTGAGCCGTAGCCTGGTGCCTAAAAGCCCAAGAGGCACCGACAGCTCTGGTCGAGTGTGCTTTGATCCCCGGCGGGGGAGGCACCTGAGTACTCTGGTAGGCGTCCGAAATGGTCGATCTAATCCAACGAGCTAGGGTCGGCTTAGAAGCAGAGAGACCCTTGCGCCGCCCTGTGGTTAGCACAAAAAGAGAGGTGCACCGCCTAAGCGCAGCGGTGCGAGACACATAGATCCGGAGCGCCCGCACCAAATCTAAAGTATGCAACGCTTTCTCAAAGCGATGAACAGGGGCCGGACAGAAGGAAGGCAATGAAATGTCCTGGTTAAGGTGGAAAGGAGACACCACCTTAGGGAGAAAGTCCGGAGTCGGACGGAGAACCACCTTGTCTTGGTCAAAAACCAAAAAGGGTAACTCCGAAGAGAGCGCAGCCAAATCAGAGACTCTCCTGAGAGAAGTTATGGCCACCAGAAAAACCACTTTCTGTGAAAGTCGAAACAAAGAAACCTCCCTAAGAGGCTCAAAGGGGGGTTTCTGTAAGGCCGTGAGGACCAGATTAAGGTCCCAGGGATCCAAGGGCCGCCGATAAGGAGGAATGATGTGAGATGCGCCCTGCATGAAGGTGCGCACCTGGGCCAGTCGGGCGATACGCCGCTGGAACAACACTGACAGAGCCGAGACCTGTCCCTTGAGGGAATTGAGGGATAGTCCTAGCTGCAGACCGGACTGTAGAAAGGACAGGATGGTCGGCAAGGAAAAAGGCCAAGGAGCATGGCCGGAAGAACGACACCAGGACAGGAAAATTCTCCAAGTCCTGTGGTAAATCCTGGCCGAGGAAGACTTCAGAGCCCGAGTCATAGTGGAGATGACCTCGGAAGGAATGCCTGAAGCCGTCAGGATCCAGGGCTCAAGAGCCACGCCGTCAATCTGAGAGCCGCAGAATTCTGGCGGAAAAACGGACCTTGTGAGAGAAGGTCTGGGCGGTCCGGGAGATGCCACGGCACCTCTACGGACAGACGGAGCAGGTCTGGGTACCAAGCTCGCCTGGGCCAGTCTGGAGCAATGATTATGACCCGACGGCCCTCCATTCTGATCTTGCGCAGGACTCTGGGCAAGAGAGCTAGAGGGGGAAACACGTAGGCCAGACGGAACTGGGACCAATCCTGAACCAGCGCGTCCGCTGCCAAGGCCTGAGGATCGTGGGAGCGAGCCACGTAAACCGGAACCTTGTTGTTGTGCCGGGATGCCATGAGATCCACTTCCGGAGTGCCCCACTTGCGGCAGATTGACCGGAACACTGCCGGATGCAGGGCCCACTCGCCGCTGTCCACGGTTTGACGGCTGAGATAATCTGCCTCCCAGTTTTCTACGCCTGGGATATGGTGGACTTGGAGTCCTCCGTCCACTGAAGGATACGTTGAACCTCCAACATTGCTAGGCGGCTGCGAGTCCCGCCCTGGTGATTGATGTAGGCAACTGCTGTCGCGTTGTCTGACTGGACTCGAATGTGCTTGCCCGCCAACAGGTGGTGAAAGGCTACGAGAGCTAGGAGCACAGCTCTGATTTCCAGCACATTGATCGAGAGGGCTGATTCGGACGGAGTCCAAGTGCCCTGTGCTCGGTGGTGGAGAAACACTGCTCCCCAGCCGGATAGACTGGCGTCCGTGGTGAGAATCACCCAGGACGGGATCAGAAAGGAGTGTCCCTGGGATAGAGAGAGGGGCCAAAGCCACCACTGAAGAGAGCTCCTGGTCTGTGGCGACAGAGCCACTAGCCTGTGCAAGAAAGAGGTCCGCTTGTCCCAACAGCGGAGAATGTCCAGCTGCAGGGGACGCAGATGGAACTGGGCAAAGGGAACCGCTTCCATTGACGCCACCATCTGACCCAGCACCTGCATGACGTGCCTGATGGAATGACGGCGGGGCCTCAACAGAGAGCGCACCGCCAGATGAAGGGACTGCTGTTTGACTAAGGGCAGCTTCACAAGTGCCGGCAGAGTCTCGAATTGCATCCCTAGGTACGTAAGTTTCTGGGTCAGGGTCAGAGTGGACTTGGGCAGATTGACAAGCCACCCGAATTGAACAAGCGTGGCAAGAGTGAGCGAGACACTCCGCTGACAGTCTGCACTGGATGAAGCCTTGACTAGAAGGTCGTCCAGGTAAGGAATCACTGCCAACCCCTGGAGGTGCAGAACCGCAACCACTGCTGCCATGACCTTGGTGAATACTCGAGGGGCCGTGGCTAACCCGAAGGGGAGAGCCACGAATTGGAAATGTTCCTCTCCGATTGCAAAACGTAGCCAATGCTGGTGTGAAACTGCAATTGGCACATGCAAATAGGCATCTCTGATGTCGATGGATGCTAGAAAATCTCCCTGGGTCATTGAGGCAATGACTGATCGCAGAGATTCCATGCGAAAGTGCCGCACCTGAACATGCTTGTTGAGAAGCTTGAGATCCAGGATGGGCCGGAAGGAACCGTCCTTCTTGGGGACTAGGAAGAGATTTGAGTAGAAACCTCTGAACCGTTCCCGGGCGGGAACCGGTACAATTACTCCGTTGGCCTGCAAGGATGCCGCGGCCTTGGAGCAGGGGGGAGTGGACAGAAAAAATCTGTTTGGCGGGCTGGAAGAGAATTCTATCCTGTAGCCGTGGGAGATGATATCCCGCACCCACTGATCGGAGACGTGTTGAAACCACACGTCGCCAAAGTGGGAGAGCCTGCCACCGACCAAGGACGTTGCTGGCGCGGCCAGATAGTCAAGAGGAGGCTGCCTTAGTGGCAGCGGCTCCTCCGTTCTTCTGAGGACGCGGCTTCGTGCGCCAGCTGGGTTTTCGATCCTTGGCTGAGTTAGTGGACGAGGCTGAGGGCTTAGAGGATGACCAGTTAGAGGAACGAAAGGAACGAAACCTCGACTGGTTCCTGCCCTGGACAGGTTTCCTGGTTTTAGTTTGTGGCAAGGAAGTACTCTTCCCGCCAGTAGCTTCCTTAATAATTTCATCCAGTTGTTCACCGAACAGCCGGGACCCAGCAAAAGGGAGCCCAGCAAGGTACTTCTTGGAAGAAGCGTCTGCTTTCCACTCTCGAAGCCACAAGATCCTGCGGATCGCGAGGGAATTAGCGGAAGCCACCGCCGTGCGGTGAGAAGCCTCCAGAATGGCAGACATAGCATAGGATGAAAAAGCCGAAGCCTGGGAAGTTAAGTCAACCATTTCGGGCATAGAGTCCCTGGTGAGGGAATGCATCTCCGCCAGAGAAGCAGAGACGGCCTTAAGAGCCCACACTGCTGCAAAAGACGGGGAGAACGAGGCCCCTGCCGCTTCATATACAGATTTGGCCAGAAGGTCAACCTGACGGTCAGTGGAATCCTTAAGTGAGGTGCCATCCGCCACAGACACAACTGTCTGGGCTGAGATTCTAGACACCGGAGGATCTACCTTTGGTGAATGAGCCCACTCCTTGACCACCTCTGGTGGAAAAGGAAAACGGTCATCAGAACTACGCTTTGGAAAGCGTTTGTCAGGACAGGCCCTGGGTTTGGTCACAGTGGCCTGAAAACTGGAGTGGTTAAAAAACATACTCCTTGCTCTCTTAGGTGAGGTAAACTGGTGTTTTTCTACCAGAGAAGCTTGTTCCTCTGACACTGGTGGATTGAGGTCCAGTACGGAATTAATGGACGCAATCAAATCACTAACATCTGCATCACCTTCGGTTAGATCAATGGGGTACATAGAGGTAGCGTCTGAGCCCACAGTAAAGGCATCCTCCTCGCCCTGCGATTCAGCTCGTGAATCAGAGCCGTGGGACGAGGAAGGAGAAGAGTCCCTGCGTCTCCGTTTAGGAGGACGGGGTCTGGGAACAGATGAAAAATCCTCTGTGAGCTCTGCAGAGCGAGTCGGAGCAGCAGAGGCGCCCTGAGAAGGGGGCTGATGCATGGTCAGCAGAGTCCGGGACAGCTGTCCCATGGAGTCGGCAAAGGACTGGGAGATAGCTTTAGAAAACGATGCTACCCAAGCCGGGGGTTCAGCCACCGGGGCTGGAGCAGCCGGAGGGACCCCTGGGGAGACTCCAGGCTGAGGCACCACCATGTTAGAGCAGGCATCACAATGTGGATATGTGCTCGGTTCAGGCAGTATGAGCTTACATGCAGTGCATATAGAGTAAAGCCTTGCAGCCTTGCTCCTAGTGAGAGACATGCTGCTGAGGTGGAGGCTCTGCAGTAAAGAACACACTCCTTCAGAATGACCCCCAGAGAGTGTATAAAAAAGTCCACAACCAGAGGTTGTGGCTTACCAGACCGTTTTGTGTGCCCTCCGGATTCCCAGCTTGGAACCCCAGACAGATTGCAGAGCTGCAGCAGCCAGCGCCGATCAGTGTGTGAACGCTGATAAAATGGCGCCGGAGTGAGGAGGGGGGGCGGGGTTTAATCCAAGAGCGGGAACCGGAGGGCCAAGGAGAAATACAGGGGAGGGAAACATCTCCTCAGAGAGAAGTGTCCTCCCCTGTGCTGAACGGCCGGTGGGCGGCGCCGCACTGTCCCCCTGCATGACTGACATGCAGGGGCAGTGAAAACGAAAGTAGGCCGCAGCCGAAGCCGGGGCCTAAATTTTTCCATGCGGCCGACGAGCAGGCACCCTCGGCGCGGTTCTCAGGAAAAAACCAGAGAACCGGCCGGAAATTACAGCAAAGTTAAATAACACACTCTCCCCACAATAAATGTACAAGGGACTCTTGAATAACGTCTCAATACTTAGCTTATGAGACGCAGGGCCAGGTCCCTGAGGGATGAGCGCTCCGTCCGGCAGGGTCCTGAAAGGGCTGCGGATGGAGACCGGTCTCCTGCAAAGCAGTGAGAACCGTGATGGCTCCCACTTCAAGCCAGAGCCCGAGGGATGGTGAAGGAGCGCGGCATGTAAGGCTCCAGCCTTTTAAAATCAACCTTAACAGCACCGCCGACACAGTGGGGTGAGAAGGGACATGCCGGGAGTCCAGGTTGGACCCGCTTTTCTTCCAACTCTTTAAAATCAAAAATCAAAAGAGAATGCATGTGTGTGTGACCTCCTGAACACAAAGCATTGAACTGGCTAGATTTGGTCATCCAGGGGGTGTATATGTTCGGAGGGAGGAGCTACACTTTTTAGTGTAGTACTTTGTGTGTCCTCCGGAGGCAGAAGCTATACACCCATGGTCTGGGTCTCCCATAAGGAATGATAAAGAAAAACCTTTTAGACCATGCCAGGAGCATGGTCTAACAGGCTTGTAGTGTAATGGCTGAGCCTGAGGTCATCATGACAACCTCAGGCTGTCATTGGAACAACTGAGCCCTGTGATCAAGTCGCAGGGGTCCCGATTGGGTGGGAGAGGGAGCGCGCTCGCTCTCCTCCTAAATGCTACTATTGGTAGTGATCGCGGCATTTAGGGGCTTACACAGCAAGGGGTGATGCGTCTCTAACTTACGTCAAACTCCCGGTGGCAATCGTATGGGCTTCTGTGCCCGCATGATCGCAATGATATATGTTTACTTAATTTTGTGGAAACCCCTTCCCGACCATGATGTAAGTGTACGTCAAATGTTGTGAAGGGGTTAAATATCATTTCACCCAACAAACAAGCGTTTTTGTTAATCTATCAAGTGACTGACATCCACTTTCGACTGCAGGATTGTGGGGAATCTATCACTCAGGAACACTTATTTCCTGAAAATAGTGAGGTGTAAATATACTATAAAGGCCCCGTTACATGCTACGATTTATCTGACGATCTCGTTAGCAATGTGACACGCCCAGATCGTAGTTACGATTTGCCGAGATTGCTCATAGGTCGTTTAGTTGCGGTCACACGTACACATCTCACAAACGACGCAACATCGTTCAGCGATATATTGTTTGACCAAGGCAGTCTTGTGGATGTTGTTCGTCGTTGGCAGGGTGTCAAACGTAGCAATATGTCTTCCAAACGACGAACAATATTTTGAAACTGAACAACGTGTCAACGATTAACGATTTTCACCCCATTTGCGATCGTTCAGACTCACACGTAGGTGTCACACACAACGACGTCGCTAACGATGACGGAAGTGCGTCACGGAAAACCGTGAGCCGACGACATATCGTCAGATAAATCGTAGCGTGTAACGGGGCCTTAAGGGTG
This sequence comes from Anomaloglossus baeobatrachus, assembly GCF_048569485.1. Lineage (NCBI taxonomy): Eukaryota > Metazoa > Chordata > Amphibia > Anura > Aromobatidae > Anomaloglossus > Anomaloglossus baeobatrachus. The sequence continues at coordinate 196,264,714 of NC_134360.1, read as the reverse complement.
CCCATAAATATAAGAGCGGACCAGGTTCCAGACAATCCACCGAAAATACCAAACGAAACACGGATTGAGCATGTTTAATTTTAACAAGCCCAATCCGTTTGTCTCACAGGGGCTGCTTACTTCCCTCGCCTCATTGAGCATTGGCCAAGTACGTATGAATATAAATGGGGGAGGACTAGCTGGCGGCCAAATGAGCAGTCAGCCAACTGCTAATGAAGATGTAAGGCCGCCATAAAGCAGAAAACCCCATTAGGTGGTCAAAGGTAGTCAGATATCTAGTTGATAAGGACTTTCAGACCTCAAAATGAGCATTATTAGGAAGGAGCCCCAGGCTCTCTAGTTCTTGAAGCTAGTCATAGAATATAGGCAATCAGTAAACTGAAGGAAAGGGGTCAGTAGATAGATCATAATAATAAGAACACTGGAAGAGTGTACAGGAATAACTATAAAAATAGCTTTTCCCAGCAACAAAAATGATCATTACCTATTGGTAATGAGCCGTGAGTTGACGTATCTGTATTCGCCTTCATATCTCTGTTCGGTAATAGTCATTTTACCAATAGGTCTCCTGAGGCGTGTAAGGAAAAGTCCTGAGACAAGCAGATAAGCCATCATGCTCGCTGGGCCCTGAGGAAACAGTAATCCTAATGTTTAGCACGCACGTGAGAACCGGGTCATTAGACAACATCTGGGCAACATTTGGGCTTTCTTACCTGAGCTCCGATGGCACTTGTCAGCTTGAAGATGTATAAGACGATGTCCAGAAATGGCTGCAACATAGAACGAAGTATGTATTAAAAAGTGTGAAGTACAAAAAAAAAAAAAAAAAAAAACACAAAAAAACTTAAAGTACAACATTTTAAAGATTAACCATCACTTTAATTTTTGAAATAAAAATAAGCAACTTTGAGACATATCAGATAAATTGGCTTCTTTCTCCTCCTGGGCTGATCTGTCACTCTCAATACATGGGTACAATCTGCATTTGGTGAAGACAGACTTTCCCATTGCAGAGATAGGAGATGACCGTTAGTGCTCATAATTTACAATGGGGGGAACTAGAGGACGATACAGATCTGCTGCAAGTTCTCCTGAAATGACAGTTACACAGAATCAGTTAAAAATGATGTGGAAGAGAGAGCGCAATAGGGTCTTACCACGGTACACTCACCTTTTCAGGTTGTGAAAGTCACAACCCCTATGTAACACATTCAGTAGTGGTATCAGCTGCACTCTTGAAGTGTAGGATATGTAGTAAGACGTAGGTAGAAATCGGGTATCTACCGCGCTCATACTCAATGGTATGTTAAGATAATTCCTTTATTGTTCTTACAGGTCTACGCTGTTTTGATTCAGTGACCGAGGAGGATCAAAAAAGGAGGGCAAAAACTAGGAAACCCAGAGTGTCACCAGAGTGGTTGGAATCACAGCTGACTGCAGACCTCACACTGACAACACAACTAGAGGTAGCCGTGGGATGAGCCTACGATGACCTAGTCACCTCGACACAGCCGGAGAACTAATTCTTCCTGAAGGGAGAAAACACGGAGCAGTTCCCCAAAGATATAGATAGCCCCCAAACATATAAAACTGGGGAGACAAGATGAAACAGTACACAGGCAAAAAACAGATTCAGCAAAGATAAGGCCTAAACTATCTATACAGGAAAGGACATAAAAACACTGTCTGCAGCCGCGCAATACCCTAAAAGAACCAACACATCTGATCGGAAAAAAGCTGAGACCACACAGCCTCTCCCCCACTATATCAGTACTCTGGTGTTACTGGGATCCAAGCCAAACACTAATATAGAGGAAGGACTAAAATTAATACCAAGCATGACAAAACAGAAAAATATTACAGAATATGGAGCAAGGTACACAGACATTCCCAGCAGGGAATGATCCAACTCCACAGAGGACTCCACAAGCAAAATCAGGGAACAAGCCTTAGAACCTCCAAATTAAACAACAGAAAAATGGAAACAAAACCAGCAGAGGTACAAGACCAAACTTATCTGTTAGGAGTTCAGGTAAAAACAAAAGATAGGGAGGCTTCAGACTGTCCACAGCTTCACAGGAAGCAACATTGATCACCGGGCCCAGACCAAGAGAAAACTACTCAGTTATATAGGCCCAGTCTGAAGAACCCGATTTCCAATCATCATCAGCTGTCTGGCTTCTGTTAAGCAGACCAACTCCACTACCAGCACTGGCCACAAGAGGGAGTCCCAAACCAGAACCCAGTCCAAATGTGTTCACAACACTACGCGTTTCAGAGACATCCGTCTCCTTCCTCAGGACATCAAAGGAATAATACATCTTGTATTGTTCCTTTGACAATAAAGGAATTATATTAACATACCATTGAGTATCAGCGCGGTATATACCCGATTTCTACCTACGTTTCACTACATAATTACACAATGTTATCAGCACCAACTATCATCTATCTCGGTGATCGGGTAAGTGTTTTCACTGAAAACTTTTACTCTTGAATGTAGAATTTTGAGAATGAATGATCAGTTCAGGAGGAGAAAGATGCAAATTTGATAAAGATATATAACAAATTTCCTTATTTTCATTTATACTATTGATTTACGATAAATTAAAATCCCTCTCTAAACTCATACTTACATGTAGTTTACAATATACAAATCATACAAGTGCTAACAATAGATTACCTAAGAAGATCAGACGGTCTGCTCTAAGCTGCTTATTAAGATCACAGCATAGCCTTCCCCAACCTCTATAATATCAGCACGTCTCGGCTGACAGGTCAGAGAAGGAAAGCCTTGTAGATTTATGGCCTCTTTCTTTCTTAAAGGGAACTTGTCATGTGAACAAATACTAATAACCTGCAGATTAATTTGCAGATTAATAGTGATCTGACACCATGTGACCAAGACACAAAGCCCCAATGCCAGGAGGAAATTATTGTTTCCTTATTATCTTTATTCTTCCCAGCAGCCTCGGGCTTGCAGTCATAGATGAGAGTTCAGTCACCTCTCAATTAGGGCTGAGCGGGCTCGGGCTGGAAAAGTCCGGAACTGCGCGGTTTCAGCACTATTCCCGGGCCCGATCCAGAATCGGCAATTAATAAAAATGTTAAAAGAAGGGAATTTTGTTTACTTACCGTAAATTCCTTTTCTTGCTCCTATTGGGAGACCCAGACAATTGGGTGTATAGCTTCTGCCTCCGGAGGCCACACAAAGTATTACACTTTAAAAAGTGTAACCCCTCCCCTCTGCTATACACCCTCCCGTGCATCACGGGCTCCTCAGTTTTGGTGCAAAAGCAGGAAGGAGGAAACTTATAAATTGGCCTAAGGTAAATTCAATCCGAAGGATGTTCGGAGAACTGAAACCATGGACCAAAAGAACAATTCAACATGAACCACATGTGTACACAAAAGAACAACAGCCCGAAGGGAACAGGGGCGGGTGCTGGGTCTCCCAATAGGAGCTAGAAGAAAAGGAATTTACGGTAAGTAAACAAAATTCCCTTCTTCTTTGTCGCTCCATTGGGAGACCCAGACAATTGGGATGTCCAAAAGCAATCCCTGGGTGGGTAAAAGAATACCTCGATAAAAAGAGCCGAAAAACGGCCCCCTCTTACAGGTGGGCAACTGCCGCCTGAAGGACTCGCCTACCTAGGCTGGCATCTGCCGAATCATCGGCCTGCACCTGATAGTGTTTCGTGAAAGTGTGCAGACTCGACCAGGTAGCCGCCTGACACACCTGCCGAGCCGTAGTCTGGTGTCGCAATGCTCAGGACACCGACGGCTCTGGTAGAATGGGCCTTCAGCCCTGCAGGAATCGGAAGCCCAAAAGAACAGTATGCTTCAAGAATCGGTTCCTTGATTCACCGAGCCAAGGTTGACTTGAAAGAAGGGAATTTTGTTACTTACCGTAAATTCCTTTTCTTCTAGCTCCTATTGGGAGACCCAGACGATTGGGTGTATAGCACTGCCTCCGGAGGCCACACAAAGCATCCCTTACTCTGGTCCGCGATAAGGACAAGAGCGCATCAGACCGGCGCAGGGGCGCCGTGCGAGAAATGTAGAGCCGGAGTGCTCTCACCAGATCTAATAAATGCAAATCCTTTTCACATTGGTGAACTGGATGCGGACCCAAAGAGGGTAAGACGAAACGGGGACACCTTAGGGAGAAAGGCCGGGACCGGACGTAGAACCACCCTATCCTGGTGAAACACCAGGAAGGTGGCTTTGCATGACAGCTCTGCCAGCTGAGATACTCTTCTGAGTGATGTGACTGCCACTAGGAAGGCCACCCTTTGCAAAAGAAAGTGGGCAAGGCAACGGCCAGGGAGTAAAACCCTGATCAGAGCACCAGGATAAGAAGATCCTCCAAGTCCTGTGAGAGATCTTGGCGGACGTTGGTTTCCTGGCCTGTCTCATGGTGGCAATGACATCTGGAGATATCCCTGATGACGCTAGGAGCCACCACACAGTGAGGATTAGAGCCGTAGAATTCCGAAGGAAATATGGCCCTTGAGGCAGCAAGTCAGGTCGGTCAGGGAGTGCCCACGGTTGACCCACCGTGAGGTGCCACAGATCCGGGTACCACGATCACCTCGGCCAGTCTGGAGCAACGAGGATGGCGCGGCGACAGTCTGACCTGATCTTGCGTAACACTCTGGGCAGTAGTGCCAGAGGAGGAAATACATAAGGCAGTCGAAACTGCGACCAGTCGTGAACTAGCGCGTATGCCGCCAGAGCTCTGTGATCCTTGGACCGAGCCATGAATGCCGGGACTTTGTTGTAGTGCTGAGACGCCATTAGATCGACGTCCGGCGTTCCCCAACGGCAACAGATCTCTCGAAACACGTGCGGGTGAAGACCATTCCCCTGTGTCCATGCCCTGGCGACTGAGAAAAATCTGCTTCCCAGTTTTCTACGCCCGGGATGTGAACTGCGGAGAAGTTGGAGGCTGTGGCTTCCGCCCACAGCCGCATCTGCCGAACTGCTCGGAAGGCTTGAGGACTGCGTGTGCCGCCCTGGTGGTTGATGTACGCAACTGCCTTGGCGTTGTCCGACTGAATTCGGATCTGCCTGCCGTCCAGCTACCGCTGGAACACCTTTAGGGCTAAATCCACTGCCCTTATCCCCAGAACATTTAACCGAGGGGAGGACTCTGTCGGAGTCCAGGTTCCCTGAGCCGAGTGGTGGAGGAAGACCGCTCCCCACCCTGACAGACTCGCGTCCGTCGTGACCCCAGCCCCGGCTGGGGGCCGGAAGGATTTTTCCTTCGCCCAGGAAGTGGAAAGAAGACACCACTGAAGAGAGGTTTTGCTGCAAGGGAAAGAGACGTTCTTGTCTAGGGGCGTCGACCTCCTGTCCCATTTGCGGTGTCCGAAAGAATCGGACGCAGACGAAACTGCGCAAGGGAACTGCCTCCCTTGCTGTCACCATCTTCCTGGGACAGTGCATGAGGCGCCTCAAGGGGTGACTGGGCCCGAAGGAGAGATTGCACCCCTGTCTGTAGTGAACGCTGACTATGCAGCGGAAGCTTCACTGTCGCTGAGAGAGTATAAAACTCCATCCCGAGATAAGTCAGTGATTGGGTCGGTGTCAGCTTTGACCCTGGAATTTTGATGATCTTCCCGAACCCCTGGAGAGTCTCCAGAGCAATGGTCAGGTTGTGTTGACATGCCACCCAGGAGGGTGTCTTGACTAGAGGATCGTGTAGGTAAGTGATCACCGAGTGGCCCTGTAGGACCGCCACCACTGCTGCCATGACCATGGTGAAGACCCGTGGGGCTGTCGCCAGGCCGAATGGCAGTGCCACGAACTGAAGGTGTTCATCCCTGATGGCGAAACGCAGAAAGCGTTGAAGCTCGGGTGCGATCGGCACATGGAGATAAGCATCCTTGATGTCAATTGATGGTAGGAAGTCTTCTTGTGACATCGAGGCTTCAGAGTGTTCACCGCCTGAAAAAGTGCATCGGCTCACTCGGGGGGCGGAGATGTTCTGAAGAAACGAGTCGGAGGACGAGAGCAGAGCTGTATCCTGTAACCGTGAGACAGAATGTCTCTCACCCATCGGTCTTGGACTGCGGCAAGGACGAGACTGTCTAGTAACTTCATCCAATTGCTCGCCAAACAAACGGTCGCCATAAAATGGCAAACCGGTTAAGAACTTCTTGGAAGCAGAGCCTGCCTTCCATTCACGTAGCCACATGGCCCTGCAGACTGCCACTGAATTGGTGGATGCTACCGCTGTACGGCTCGCAGAGTCCAGGAACGGCGTTCATGGCGTAGAACGAAAAAACCTACGCCTGAGAAGTGAAGGACACAACCTGCGTGGCAGAGTTATGTGCAACCGCAATAATCTCAGCCGGAGAAGCTGAGATAGCTTGGAGTGCCCCCACGGCTGCGAAGGCTGGAGCAAAAGATGCGACTATGGCTTCATAGATGGATTTCATCATAAGCGTTATTTGCCTGTCAGTGGCATTCGTGAGAGATGGACATCTGCCCCTAATACTACGGATCTAGCCGCCAGCCTAGAGACTGGAGGATCCACCCTGTGACACTGAGCCCAACCGTTAAGCACGTCAGGGGGGAAAAGGGTAACGCGTTTCAATAAGGCGCTTAGTAAGCGCTTGTCCGTCAAGTTCTGTGCTACTGGACGGCCCCTCTGGAGTTAGAGTGATCGAAACACGCACTCCTGATGAAGTCGGGGAAGGTTCCCAGCGGGCCCGCTTAGCCTATCATAGGCCGCGGTCCGTGACGGAGTTCTCACCGTGGGATCTGGGTGTTACCTCAGGATGTTGTACCGACTCAGAGGGACCCGGGAGCGATGACCTCACAGCTCCCTGGCCCTGTGGTATCGGTCTGGACTGCAAGGCTTCCAGTATCTTAGCAGACCCCCTGTCCATAGACAGAGTCCTGTGATGTGAAAGCTATTCAGAGATTTGCTGATTTCATCATGCAAACTCTGTCGCTGTCATCTGTGCAGTGCCCGTAATATAGCCGCACAAGAGGTACCGGTTGTAAAATAAGCCAGTGCCTTGGCACCCTTACTCTTTAAGAGCAGACAACAGCATGTCGTCCGCAGAGTAATCAGTGAGGGTATACAGCCAAAAACAAATAATGCTGCCGAACAGTGAGATCATATACCATATAAATAAACATTATATATATATATACATATATATATATATATATATACATACATATATATATATATATATATATATATATATATATATATATATATATATATATATATATATATATATACATATACATATACATATACACACACACTGCGGCACCAAGGGGGGGACAGCACCTGAAAAACTGGTGCCCCCCAGTGCTCAGTGAGGGGGAAGGAGGATACCAACGTATGCTCCAGCCCTCCCTGCCGACGTCCAGTCGGCCGTCCCGTCGTTACCCCTGACTGGCAGGCCCGAGAACGGGAGTATATGGCACTAGGCCGTAAGAGCCAGGGACTAAATTTAAAAACGCGGCCGGCAGACATGGCGCGGTCGGCGCGGTAGTCCCAGTCTCACAAACCCGTCAGCAACCGCTGCGGCGTTTGTAACACAGATGCTGCATGCACTGTCCCTCAGGGGACACAGAGTACGTTCTGATGCAGGGCTCTGTCCCTGTAGTCACAAAAGTGCGGGAATCTGGTGGCCTATAGTGATCAGTGAGGGGGGGCGGAGGACAGCGAGGTGTGCTTCAGCCCTCACTGTCGGCAACATACCGACCATCCCGCCCTTCTCCCTGACTGGCAGGCTCAGGGGCGGGAGTTTAACACACTAGGCCGCAAAAGCCGGGAACTAAAGTAAAAACCGCGGCCGGCAAACAGGCACGGTCGGCGCGGTAGTCCCGGACAAAAAATCCACACCGCAGTCGCAGCTGCGTCTGAGGCCAAGGTGCTTCATGCACCGTCCCAATGGGGACACAGAGTACCTGTAGATGCAGGGCCATTTCCCTGACGATACTCCGTCTCCTGTCCGGCAGATTCCCCCAGGGGCTGCGGATGTGGCTTGTGGCCACCAGATTCTCTGCCCCGGGTCTCCCTCAGCTGCAGCCAGAAGTTGCTGAAAACATGGCTGACGGCGTTCTCTGAGGAGGAGGGAGGCGTGGGCGTAGTCACAAAAAGTGCGGGAATCTGGTGCCCCAGCATGGGTAGTGAGGGGGGCGGAGGACAGCTCAGTGTACTCCAGCCCTCACTGTCGGCGTCATACCGACCGTCCCGCCCTTTTCCCTGACTGGCAGGCCTGGGGGCGGGAGAATCCCATACTAGGCCGCAAAAGCCGGGGACTAAAGTTAAAATCGCGGCCGGCCGGCAGTGCACGGTCGGCGCGGTAGTCCCGGACCCATACGCACGCCGCAGTCGCTGCAGCGTCTGGGCCCAAGGTGCTTTATGCGCCGTCCCAACGGGGACACAGAGCACCTTGCCCTAGAAAGTGCGGGAATCTTCCAGTGTAGCGTCCCTCCCTTCCCCTGACTGGCAGGCCCAGGGGTGGGAATATGCGGTACTAGGCCGCAGAAGCCGGGGACTAGAGTTATAAGCGCGGCCGGCAAACAAGCGCGGTCAGCGCGGTAGTCCCGGCGCACTAACACGCCCAGCAGTGCTGCAGCGTGTATGACACAAGCGCTCCATGCGCCGTCCCCAAGGGGACACAGAGTACCTCACAGTAGCAGGGCCATGTCCCTGACGATACCCAGCTCCTGTCCAGCAGATTCCCCAGGGGCTGCGGAGGGAGCACGGTCCCAGTGTCTGGAGACCGATTATGGATCCCACTTCACCCAGAGCCCTGCATGGATGGTGAAGGAAAACAGCATGTTGGCTCCTGCCTATGTACCCGCAATGGGTACCTCAACCTTAACAGCACCGCCGACCAGAGTGGGGTGAGAAGGGAGCATGCCGGGGGCCCTATATGGGCCCACTTTTCTTCCATCCGATATAGTCAGCAGCTGCTGCTGACTAAATTGTGGAGCTATGCGTGCATGTGTGCCTCCTTCGCACAAAGCATAAAAACTGAGGAGCCCGTGATGCACGGGAGGGTGTATAGCAGAGGGGAGGGGTTACACTTTAAGTGTAATACTTTGTGTGGCCTCCGGAGGCAGAAGCTATACACCCAATTGTCTGGGTCTCCCAATGGAGCGACAAAGAAAAGAGAATTTTGTTTACTTACCGTAAATTCTTTTTCTTATAGTTCCGTATTGGGAGACCCAGACATTGGGTGTATAGCTTCTGCCTCCGGAGGACACACAAAGTACTACACTAAAAAGTGTAGCTCCTCCCTCTGAGCATATACACCCCCTGGATAACCAAATATAGCCAGTTTAGTGCAAAAGCTGAAGGAGAATAGCCACCCACAAGTAGAGATAGAGCAAGAACCGGAACAACCGGAGCCTCTGTCTACAACAACAGCCGGTGATAACACGCGGAACAAGAAACTGCCAACAGGCAACAGGGAGGGTGCTGGGTCTCCCAATACGGAACTATAAGAAAAAGAATTTACGGTAAGTAAACAAAATTCTCTTTTTCTTTATCGTTCCTATGGGAGACCCAGACATTGGGACGTCTCAAAGCAGTCCATGGGTGGGAAATAAACAGAAAACTGAGAAGTAGGCGAAACCTAACTTCACAAATGGGCGACAGCCGCCTGAAGGATGCGTCTGCCCAAGCTCGCATCTGCCGAAGCATGAGCATGCACTTGGTAGTGCTTCGAAAAGGTATGCAGACTAGTCCAAGTGGCAGCCTGACAGACCTGCTGAGCCGTAGCCTGGTGCCTGAAAGCCCAAGAGGCACCGACAGCTCTGGTCGAGTGTGCCTTGATCCCCGGCGGGCGAGGCACTTGAGTACACTGGTAGGCACCGGAAATGACCGACCTAATCCAACGAGCTAAGGTCGGCTTAGAAGCCGAGAGGCCCTTACGCCGACCTGTGGTCAGCACAAAAAGAGAGGTGCACCGCCTAAGAACAGCGGTGCGAGACACATAGATCCGGAGTGCCCGCACCAGATCCAGAGTATGCAACGCTTTTTCAAAGCGATGAACAGGAGCCGGACAAAAGGAAGGCAGGCAAATGTCCTGGTTAAGGTGGAAAGGAGAAACCACCTTAGGTAGAAAGTCCGGAGTCGGACGGAGAACCACCTTGTCTTGATGAAAAACCAAAAAAGGTGACTCCGAAGAGAGCGCAGCCAAATCAGAGACTCTCCTGAGGGAAGTTATGGCCACTAGAAAGACCACTTTCTGTGAAAGACGAAACAAAGAAACCTCCCTAAGAGGCTCAAAGGGGGGTTTCTGCAAAGCCGTGAGGACCAGATTGAGGTCCCAGGGATCCAAAGGCCGCCGGTAAGGCGGAATGATGTGAGATGCGCCCTGCATGAAGGTGAGCCAGCCGGGCGATACGCCGCTGGAACAACACTGACAGAGCCGAGACCTGTCCCTTGAGGGAATTGAGGGATAGTCCTAGCTGCAGACCGGACTGTAGAAAGGACAGAAGGGTCGGCAAAGAAAAAGGCCAAGGAGCATGGCCGGAAGAGCGACATCAGGACAGGAAAATTCTCCAGGTCCTGTGATAGATTTTGGCCGAGGAAGACTTCCGAGCCCGAGTCATAGTGGAGATGACTTCAGGAGGGATACCAGAAGTCGTCAAGATCCAGGACTCAAGAGCCACGCCGTCAATCTGAGAGCCGCAGAATTCTGGCGGAAAAACGGACCTTGTGAGAGAAGGTCTGGACGATCCGGGAGATGCCACGGCACCTCTACGGACAGATGGAGCAGGTCTGGGTACCAAGCTCGCCTGGGCCAGCCCGGAGCAATGAGGATGACCCGACGGCCCTCCATTCTGATCTTGCGCAGGACTCTGGGCAAGAGAGCTAGAGGGGGAAACACGTAGGACAGACGAAACTGGGACCAATCTTGAACCAGCGCGTCCGCTGCAAAGGCCTGAGGATCGTGAGAGCGAGCCACGTAAACCGGAACCTTGTTGTTGTGCCGGGATGCCATTAGATCCACTTCCGGAGTGCCCCACTTGCGGCAGATTGACTGAAACACTGCCGGATGCAGAGCCCACTCGCCGCTGTCCAAGATTTGACGGCTGAGATAATCTGCCTCCCAGTTTTCCACGCCTGGGATGTGGACTGCGGATATGGTGGACTTTGAGTCCTCCGTCCACTGAAGGATGTGTTGAACCTCCAACATTGCCAGGCGGCTGCGTGTCCCGCCTTGGTGATTGATGTAGGCAACCGCTGTCGCGTTGTCTGACTGGACTCGAATGTGCTTGCCCGCCAACAGGTGGTGAAAGGCTACGAGAGCTAGAAGCACAGCTCTGATTTCCAGCACATTGATCGAGAGGGCTGATTCGGACGGAGTCCAAGTGCCCTGCGCTCTGTGGTGGAGATATACTGCTCCCCAGCCGGATAGACTGGCATCCGTGGTGAGGATCACCCAGGACGGGGCCAGGAAGGAGCGTCCCTGAGACAGAGAGAGGGGCCGAAGCCACCACTGAAGGGAGCCCCTGGTCTGTGGCGACAGAGCCACTAACCTGTGCAAGGAGGAAGTCCGCTTGTCCCAACAGCGGAGAATGTCCAGCTGCAGAGGACGCAGATGGAATTGGGCAAAGGGAACCGCTTCCATTGACGCCACCATCTGACCCAGCACCTGCATTAGGTGCCTGATGGAATGACGGCGGGGCCTCAGCAAAGAGCGCACCGCCAGATGGAGGGACTGCTGTTTGACTAAGGGCAGCTTCACAAGTGCCGGCAGAGTCTCGAATTGCATCCCTAGGTACGTGAGCTTCTGGGTCGGAGTCAGCGTGGATTTGGGCAGATTGACAAGCCACCCGAATTGGACTAGAGTGGCGAGAGTGAGCGAGACACTCCGCTGACAGTCTGCACTGGATGAAGCCTTGACTAGTAGGTCGGCCAGGTAAGGAATCACTGCCAACCCCTGGAGGTGCAGAACCGCAACCACTGCTGCCATGACCTTGGTGAATACTCGAGGGGCCGTGGCTAACCCGAAGGGGAGAGCCACGAATTGGAAATGTTCCTCTCCGATTGCAAAACGTAGCCAACGCTGGTGTGAAACTGCAATTGGCACATGCAGATAGGCATCTCTGATGTCGATGGATGCCAGGAAATCTCCTTGGGTCATTGAGGCAATGACTGATCGCAGAGACTCCATGCGAAAATGCCGCACCTGAACATGCTTGTTGAGAAGCTTGAGATCCAGGATGGGCCGGAAGGAACAGTCCTTTTTGGGGACTAGGAAGAGATTTGAGTAGAAACCTCTGAACCGTTCCTGGGCGGGAACCGGTACAATTACTCCGTTGGCCTGCAAGGATGCCACGGCCTGTGAGAAGGCGGCGGCCTTGGAGCAGGGGGGAGTTGACAGAAAAAATCTGTTTGGCGGGCTGGAAGAGAATTCTATCCTGTAGCCGTGGGAGATGATATCCCGCACACACTGATCGGAGACGTGTTGAAACCACACGTCGCCAAAGTGGGAGAGCCTGCCACCGACCAAGGACGTTGCTGGCGCGGCCAGATAGTCAAGAGGAGGCTGCCTTAGTGGCAGCAGCTCCTGCGGTCTTCTGAGGACGCGGCTTCGTGCGCCAGTTGGGTTTTTGGTCCTTGGCTGAGTTAGTGGACGAGGCGGAGGGCTTAGAGGACGACCAGTTGGAGGAACAAAAGGAACGAAACCTCGACTGGTTCCTGCCCTGGACAGGTTTCCTGGTTTTAGTTTGTGGCATGGAAGTACTCTTCCCGCCAGTAGCTTCCTTAATAATTTCATCCAGTTGTTCACCGAACAGCCTGGACCCAGCAAATGGGAGCCCAGCAGGGTACTTCTTTGAAGAAGCATCTGCCTTCCACTCTCGAAGCCACAAGATCCTGCGGATAGCGAGGGAATTAGCCGAAGCCACCGCAGTGCGGTGAGAAGCCTCCAGCATGGCAGACATGGCATAGGATGAAAAGGCTGAAGCCTGGGAAGTTAAGGCAACCATTTCGGGCATAGAGTCCCTGGTGAGGGAATTCATCTCCTCTAGAGAAGCAGAGATGGCTTTGAGAGCCCACACTGCTGCAAAAGATGGGGAGAACGAGGCCCCTGCCGCCTCATATACAGATTTGGCCAGAAGGTCAACCTGGCGGTCAGTGGAATCCTTGAGAGGTGCCATCAGCCACTGATACAACTGTCCGGGCTGAGAGTCTAGACACCGGAGGGTCTACCTTTGGTGAATGAGCCCACTCCTTGACCACCTCTGGTGGAAAGGGAAAACGGTCATCAGAACCACGCTTTGGGAAGCGTTTGTCAGGACAGGCCCTAGGCTTGGTCACAGTGGCCTGAAAACTGGAGTGGTTAAAGAACACACTCCTTGTCCTCTTAGGCAAGGTAAACTGGTGCTTTTCTGCCAGAGAGGGTTGCTCCTCTGATACTGGCGGATTGAGGTCCAGTACAGAATTAATGGACGCAATCAAATCACTAACATCTGCGTCATTTTCGGACAGATCAATGGGGCACATGGAGGTAGCGTCCGAGCCCCCAGTAAAGGCATCCTCCTCGTCCTGCGAGTCAGCTCGTGAATCAGAGCCATGGGACGAGGAAGGAGAGGGAGCCCTGCGTCTCCTTTTAGGAGGACGGGGTCTGGGACCAGATGAAGAATCCTCTGTGAGCTCCGCTGAGAGAGCCCTAGCAGCAGAGGCGCCCTGAGAAGGGGGCTGATGCATGTTCAGCAAAGTCCGGGACAGCTGTCCCATGGAGTCGGCAAAAGACTGGGAGATTGACCTAGAGAAGGATTCTACCCAAGCCGGGGGTTCAGCCACAGGAGCCGGAGCAGCCGGAGAGACCACTGGGGGGGCGATTCCAGGCTGAAGCATTGTCAGGGCAGAGCAGGCATCACAATGTGAATATGTGCTCGGTTCAGGCAGCACGAGCTTACATGCAGTGCATATTGCGTACAGCCTTGCAGCCTTGCTCCTCGTGTGAGACATGCAGCTGAAGTGGGGGCTCTGAGCCAGAATGACCCCCAGAGAGTATATAAGCAGGTCCACAACCGGAGGTTGTGGCTTATGAGACTGTTTGTGTGCCCTCCAGATCCCACAGCCCGGACCCCCAGACAGATTAGCAGAGATGCTGCAGCCAGCGCCGATCGCTGTGAGAACGCTGATAAAATGGCGCCGGAGCGAGGAGAGGGGGCGGGGACTACTCTGAGAGCAGGATCTGGAGGGCCAAGGAGATTTACAGGGGAGGGGACATTTCCTCAGAGAGGAGTGTCCCTCCCCTGTGCCGAACGGCCGCTGGGCAGAGCCGCACTGTCCCTCTGCATGATTGACATGCAGGGGCAGTGAAATCGAAACTAGACCTCAGGCGAAGCCGGGGCCTAAATTTAAGCGATGCGGCCGGCGCACAGGCACGGTTCTCAGGTGAAAACCAGAGAACCGTCCGGAAATGTCAGAACAGATACACAGCCCACTCTCCCCAACAATAAAGTACAAGGGACCCCCCGAAAATAACGTCTCAGATACTTAGCTTGTGAGACGCAGGGTTTCAAGTCCCTGGGGATGAGTGCTCCGTCCGGCAGGATCCTGAAGGGCTGCGGATGGAGACCGGTCTCCTGCAAGGCAGGGAGAACCGTGCTGGCTCCCACTTCAAGCCAGAGCCCGAGGGATGGTGAAGGAGCGTGGCATGTAAGGCTCCAGCCCTGAAATCAACCTTAACAACACCGCCGACACAGTGGGGTGAGAAGGGACATGCCGGGAGTCCAGGCTTGGACCCGCTTTTCTTCAAACTCTTTCCAAAAATCAAAAATCAGATGAGAATGCATGTGTGGATGTATGCCTCCTGAACACAAAGCATTGAACTGGCTATATTTGATTATCCAGGGGGTGTATATGCTCAGAGAGGGAGGAGCTACACTTTTTAGTGTAGTACTTTGTGTGTCCTCCGGAGGCAGAAGCTATACACCCAATGTCTGGGTCTCCCATAGGAACGATAAAGAAAATCAATTAAAAAAAAATAGCGTTTCATACTTACCAGACTCTGTCATGGCGGCACACTTGCTTCTGGGTCGCGCTTTCACTTCCTGTGCTGTGCATGCAGTCTCACAGCTTTCCGTGTTTTCCCCGCCCACCGGCCGCCCTCTCAGCTGTGATTGGTTCCTGGCTGACGCGCCCCCCAGCCTGTGACAGTCTCTGCCGCGGTCATCGCTTATCGCGGCTCAGTAATAGACTGCACTCAGAGCGGGCGGTCGTGCTCTATGGCTGCTCGCTCTGAGATGTACCAGAGCCGGATGTGTCGCTGCGGGACTTCTCCTGTGGATTACGTCGGAGCTGCAGGGTGTTTGGGGTTAATAAAGTGGTGAAGGAGGAGTGTTTTGTATTTTATTTCAAATAAAGGATTTTTCTGTGTGTCTGTGTTTATTTACTGTTACTTACAGGTTTGTGTGATGCAGGTATCTGACAGACACCTGTACCATCACAAACCTAGGGTTTAGCAGCAGCTATGTGCCGCTATTAACCCCTGCTATTACCCCGACTGACACATATACCAGCCCCCAGCCGGCGTTATCATGGCTGGATGTGAAGATAAGGGTGACCGCACGTCCTTTTTTTTTTTACTTTCACCGGATTCACACATGCGAGGGGTTCCGGCAGTCTCGCACGTGTGACTCCGGCCCTGGATAAACAGCACAGATACTGCGCAACGGCTGGGGCTGCAGCCGAGCGCTATAACTGTGCTGCCAAGTGTGTTTACCACAGTGACCGACAGTGCACTGCTTTCCCCGCCCACCGGCCGTCCTGGCGCCTGTGATTGGTTGCAGTTAGCTCACACGCTGCCACTCAGGATGGGGGGTGTGTCTAGCTGCAACCAACACACGCCGGTGGGCGGGGAAAACCATGAATATTGAATCGTCGGCTCCGGAAGGTAACAGCGTGACCCGGAAGGAGTGTGCCGCCATGACAGCGCCTCGGTGAGTATGTCACGCTCGCTGCTAGCCCCCTAGCCCCTCCACAAACGTTTTAACCCTCCGGATTGCGGTCACCATTGACTTATATGGGCACCGGATTCCAGAGCGGATCGAACTTATTTTTAAGTCTATTAACGACCCGCCGGCCCCGGATTATTGCCATCCCGCTCAACTCTACTCTCAATACAAAGTGAGCGGCACCTGTAACCACATCCCAGCACTGAGTGACAGCCAACTTCGAAGTGTATCAGTACAGAGCTCACTTTGTACTGAGAGGTGCCCCTATGACTAAAAGCCGGAGACTGCTGAGGGGAATAAAGTTAATTTCCACCAGGCAGTGAAGAGGTTGCATAGTCAGATCACTATTGACCTGCTGATTAATACTATATCCACGGGTTAATACTGTTTTTTTTTCACATGAGAGTTTAGCTTTAAAGAGGCAGTTTTTAGAAAATATAATTCAGAGCACGATAGATTTACCACACTTACAATCCCGAATGAAAAATTAAAATGTTAAAAAAAAAAAAAAAAAAAAGAAGTTCAATTTACAACTTTTCAAGAACAAAGGAATTTTTAATTCTATTGTGTACAGCTTGTTGCTTAGGCTACCAGCCACCTCTGCAGTTTCCTATGCATTGAGCGCAGTGGTTACAAGCACTTTGCTACAGAGCTTGTAAGTGCTGCTCAGAAGCTTGCCGGATTGCTGGAACCAAACCGCACCAGTGCTCCTGCTCCGCTACTGCAGAGGCACAGATTTCTCTGCTTGCACCACCGGAGAGTGCACAGTTCAGACCAGCGGCTTAATCATGCTGCTTGTCTGAACTGTCAATCAGCAGGATCACCCCTCTCATCCCAACGAGCAGGAAGACCTTCAAAGAACTTTTTACTGCACAGCTAAGGCTGCTTTCACACATCCGGTTTTTGCTGAGCGGCACAATACAGCGCTTTGCAGAAAAAACGCAAGAGGTTTTTTTTGCTGCCGGTTGTGTTTTTTCCGCATAGACTTGCATTAGCGCCGTATTGTGCCGCATGGCCTTGCGTTGCGTCCGGTTTTTGCCGGATGCGGCATATTTAGCCCATGCAGCAGCCGGATGGAACGTTGTCTGGCACGTTTTTTTGTGCGGCGAAAAAACCGGATCCGGCGCGATTTACAATGCAAGCCTATGGATGCTGGATGCGGCGTCCTGCAGCAAAAACGGCATCCGGCCGCCGGATGAGGTTTTTTGAACTGACAATGCTCAGTATCAAGCTGCATCCGTCAAAAAACGGACGGGCCGCATGGAAAAATTTATGCAACGGATCAGTTTTTTTCGCTGCATCCGTTGCATAGGTTTTTGAGCCGGATTGTGCCTGATGAAAAAAAACTGATGTGTGAAAGCAGCCGAAGACTCACCTTGCTCAGGTTGGAGTACAGGTCCACCACGCTGTTACAGAACTTCTCCACATCCTGGGTGAGGAGCTGGTCAGCATTTGCTATTCGATTATCCAGGTTGCCCATTTTGTAATAAGTAAAGGATCTAATACAAAAAAAAAAAAATATTATACAGGTATAGTATATCACTATTCTATAATAAATTTATGCTCATTCTTCAGTTTAAGACTCCCTACAATTTGTGATGTCAGTACGTATGGGCACAAATTGTTTCCCTTTATGAAACAATGGATTGCTTCTTTGTAAGTGTACAATCCTAGGGATCTAGAAAAGTGGTGGACAAATAATGCTGATCGCTCCCAACACCAGATCCAATTCTTACCTTTGCTCCGATGCACAAAGTAATACAACAAAATAAGCTTAATACTACGAGGCAGGGGAAATATATTGCTTGTGCAGCCGGATCAACAACACAGGGGCCCGGTAAGGTATAGGAGTCAACCCTGAGAGGGTGTAGACCAGTAATCAACAAAGCAGCCTGCCACACTGCTAATAAGTGAAGAGATCCTGTAAAATACTCACCTGCCCCGCAGAGTGGGCAGAGATAGCGGTAAAAGGGTGGGGCTTAACTGGGATGAAGGAGGAGCTAAGAAGTGTCGCTAACAACCGAGATTAAACAAATTAAATTGGATAATTATTTTGATTTGGGCGGGATCAGCTGATGTTTATGGTGGGGGGCCTTAACATTCCCATGTTAACTGATGTTAGGGATGAGAAGGATCAGGCCGATGGAATTTATGTGAACAATCTTTATTGTTTGTTTTTAGAGGCGATAAGCTGCTATTAGTCTGACAGCAGCTTTCTCCTCTCTCCGGAACGAAAACACAAAAAATTACAAGTGGGCATCCCCTTTAATCTTGGTTTGGAATATGCACCTTTCTATTGCCTTATATACAATAAATTATAGGGTTTAGCAAAAAAGATTTGCAGGACAGGTCCAAAGGCCAAGTCAGTAGTCCATGGATGCCAGGCCAGAGCTCTGGGAACCTCCACCTGTCTGCCAGGATCTCAGGCACCAATAGTAGATGCCATGAGTGCATGAAGCCGCAATCATAACATCGTGCTGGGCCTACAAATCAGAAGTGGTGTGGGGAATGCCAGCGGGTGGGAGGAGGTTCACAGCCATAGAAAAGTAGGATTTTTGTGTACTCACCGTAAAATCTCTTTCTCTGAGTCTTCATTGGGGGACACAGGACCATGGGTTATGCTGCTGTCACTAGGAGGCTGACACTAAGTAAACATAAAAAGTTAGCTCCTCCCTAGCAGTATACACCCCGAGCCGGAGGCGGGCTCAGATCAGTTTGGTGCACAAGCAGGAGGAGGAGTACCAGAATCACCATACATAAAACAAAGTTATAACTAAAATAATGCAGCCGTGCGAACAAGAGGTCTATGAACATAAGACCGCTGAAAATGGCAGGCAAATGCAATTTAACAACCAAAAAACCAACCAGGGTGGGTGCTGTGTCCCCCAATGAAGACTCAGAGAAAGAGATTTTACGGTGAGTACACAAAAATCCTACTTTCTCTATCGTTTCATTGGGGGACACAGGGCCATGGGACGTCCAAAAGCAGTCCCTGGGCGGGAATACAGAAGCACCGCAGATAGGAAGAAACAACGACCTCCCTCGGCGGGCTTGAACCATAATTGAATGCTGTCACCCTATTACAGGTGTGCCACTGCTGCCTGCAAGACCTTTCTCCCAAAACTAGCATCTGCCGATGCTTGGGTGTCAACATGGTAGAACCTAGTAAAGGTATGCAGGCTGGACCAGGTGGCGGCCTTGCAGACCTGGTCGGCCGACGCCTGATGCCTAATCGCCCAAGAGGCACCCACTGCTCGGGTAGAGTGCGCCCTTACCCCCCGCGGCGGAGACTTATCCCGAATCCGATAGGCCTCAGATATGGCAGAACGGATCCATCTGGCAATTGTGGCTTTGGATGCCGATTCACCCCTCTTGGGACCAGAAGGAAGGACAAACAGACCATCCGACTTACGGAACGGCGCGGTTCTGGAGACAAATTCTAAGGGCGCGCACCAGGTCCAGGGTGTGCAAGGACCTTCCCAAGCCGTGAGAGGAGCCGGGACAGAAGGACAATTTCTTCGTTTAGATGGAACGGGGAGACCACCTTTGGGAGAAAGGAGGGATCTGGCCGGAGAACCGCTTTGTCCTGGTGAAAAATCAAAAAGGGGGCACGACAAGAGAGAGCTGCCAATAGAAGTGATGGCAACGAGGAACACCACCTTCCAAGACAGGTGAGAAAGGGAAGAATCTTGCAAGGGCTCGAATGGGGGACCCTGAAGCGACCCTAGGACTAGATTAAGGTCCCACGGTTCTAGAGGCCCACGATACGGCGGGGCCAGGTGGGCCACTCCTTGGATGAAGGTCTTAACCTGTGGACGAGAGGCCAGTGGCTTCTGAAACAGGATTGACAACGCCGATACCTGGCCCTTTAGTGTTGCGAGCGAGAGACCCGCATCTAGGCCTGACTGCAAGAATGCCAATAGGGAAGGAAGGGAGAAGGCGAGAGGAGAAGAAATACTGTGCTCTTCACACCACCTGAAGAAGACCTTCCACGTGCGGTAGTATATTCTTGATGAAGATGGCTTCCTGGCCATAATCATTGTCTGTATCACTCTTGAAGAAAAACCAGCCTGAGCTAGAACCCAGGATTCAATGGCCAGGCCGTCAAATTTAGGACCTGTGAGTTCTGATGGAAAAGAGGTCCCTGCTGCAGGAGATCTGGACGGTCTGGAAGACGCCACGGAGCGTCTGCGAGGAGCTGAGTGAGTTCCGCGAACCATGCTCGCCTGGGCCAGTCCGGAGCCACTAGGATGACTGGTATTCCTTCTGCCTTGATCTTCTTGAGGACCCTCGGGATCAGAGGGAGCAGAGGGAAGATGTACGGGAGACTGAACTGGCTCCATGACAGGGAGAGGGCGTCGACTCCTAAAGCCAAGCGGTCGCGGCATCGCGCTACAAATTGCGGAACCTGACAGTTGAACCGGGAGGCCATTAGGTCCACATCCGGAACTCCCCATCCGTCGCAGATCTGGTTGAAGACTTCCCGGTTGAGGGACCATTCTCCGGAGGCGAGGCCTTCCCTGCTGAGGAAGTCCGCCGCCCAATTGTCCACGCCTGGGATGTGTACCGCTGAGATCAGGGAGTGATGACACTCGGCCCAGTGCAAAATCTTCTTGACTTCTCGCATCGCCCCGACACTTCTTGTGCCGCCTTGGTGGTTGATGTACGCCACCGCCGTCGCATTGTCCGACTGGATCCTGACCGGGCAACCCTGTACTAGGTGCCGAAACTGCTGCAAGGCTAGCCGGATGGCTCTTATCTCCAGAATGTTGATCGGGAGACAACTCTCCCGCGGTGTCCATCGGCCTTGCGCTGTGTGATGCCGAAACACTGCCCCCCAGCCCTGGAGACTGGCGTCGGTAGTCACTATCTTCCAGTGGAGCGGGAGGAATGACCTTCCTGACGCGAGGTTGCGTTGATTGAGCCACCAACGGAGGCAGTGGCGGGTCTCCGGCGAAAGATGAAACCTGCGGTCCAGAGAAAAGGGAGATCTGTCCCACTTCTTCAGCAAGGCCAGCTGGAGGGGCCGGAGGTGGAACTGTGCAAAGGGTACCGCTTCCATCGCCGCCATTATACGACCGAGGACTCGCATGCCGAACCTGATGGAAACTTGGCGCTGACGCCGGAGAGCGCGGAGGCCTCGTTGCAGGGAGGACATCTTCTCCTGTGTGAGGAAAACTCGCCCTTGGGTGGTATCGAATACCATGCCTAAAAATGTGATCCGTCGGGCCGGGGTCAGAGAGGACTTCTTCCGATTGATCAGCCACCCTAACCGTGAAAGGGTGTCGATCGTGACCTGAACCCCAAGACGACAGTCTTCGAAAGAAGAACCCTTGATCAACATATCGTCCAAGTACGGGATGACCATAACACCCCTGGACTGTAGGACGGACATGGCAGCCGCCATGATCTTCGTAAAGACTCTGGGGGCGGATGCGAGGCCGAAAGGAAGAGCCGTGAACTGGAAGTGATCTTCCGCTATCGCAAAGCGGAGGAACTGTTGGTGAGAGGTGGCTATAGGGACGTGAAGATAGGCGTCCTGAATATCCAGTGATGCCAGGAATTCGCCGACATCCATGGACGCGATCACGGACCGAAGTGACTCCATTCGAAACGGCCGAGGCCTCACCGACCTGTTTAGAAGCTTTAGGTCGAGGACGGGGCGGACAGAGCCGTCCTTCTTGGGGACCACGAAAAGGTTGGAATAGAACCCCTTGAAACGTTCTGCGGGAGGGACTGGTACCACGACTCCGGCTTGGAGGCGGGAGTCTACGGAGTGAAAGAACGCGCGAGCCCGCGCGGGAGACTCGGGAGGACGAGATAGGAAGAAACGTCTCGGTGGCTTTGACTCGAATTCTATTTTGTAGCCTGAGGTGATGATCTCTCTGACCCAGGCATCGGCGGTCAGGGGGATCCACACATGCTGGAAACGAGACAGACGCCCTCCCACGAGTCTGGCGCTGTTGCGCGCCGACCGCGAGTCACTTGGAGGAGCGTCGGCGGTAACCGGAAGAGGATTTCGTGGACTGGCGGGGACATGAACGCCAGGCGGGATTGGTCTTGAATGACGGGGTCCTCCTGTCTCTCGGAGGAGAGCGGCTTTTTTGCGGCTGGGGAGTAGAGTTGAAGCTGCGAAAGGGCCGGAAACGAGCGGTGGGGCGCCGATTCTGGAAGCGCTTGGGGCGCAATTGGGGGCGAGATGTACTCTTTCCTCCCGTCGCATCGGAGATCAACTGGTCCAGCTTATCTCCGAAAAGACGTTCCCCTAGGAAGGGCAGGGAAGTCAGTGACTTCTTAGAGGCCGCATCCGCGTTCCAGGACCGGAGCCAGAGGGCTCGACGGATGGCCACATTGTTGCTGGCGGCCTGGGCCGCGCAATTGGCAGATGCCAGGGCTGCATTGAGCAGGTACTCACCCGCGAGGAAAATCTGCGAGGCGATGAGGACCAGGTCCGGATT
This sequence comes from Anomaloglossus baeobatrachus, assembly GCF_048569485.1. NCBI lineage: Eukaryota > Metazoa > Chordata > Amphibia > Anura > Aromobatidae > Anomaloglossus > Anomaloglossus baeobatrachus. The sequence continues at coordinate 196,242,290 of NC_134360.1, read as the reverse complement.
GGCAGGAATGGCGCGGAGTCCGCAGCGTAGCGTGTCCGCCCAGGACATCAGTGCCTTGGCAACCCAAACCGAGGCAAAGGCCGGTGAGAGGGATGTGCCCGCTGCCTCGAAGGCGGAACGGGCCAACCTGTCAATCGTACGGTCTGTGGGGTCCTTGAGAGACGCACAGTCAGTGAGTGGAAGGACTGTGTGAGAAGACAGGCGGGAGATTGGGGGGGGGGGGGTCGACCACAGGGGAGCCTGCCCAATCCTTTCGAAGACCCTCAGGAAAGGGGTAATGCAAATCAATGGACTTACCGCTGGTAAATACCTTGTCCGGCTGTTGCCTGTGGCTGCGCAGTAACTCAGCGAATTCTGGATGTCCGCTGAATGCGCTTTGGGCCCGCTTCATCCGCTTAAACGAGACTTGGGTGCTCTGGGAGGAGACGGGGTCCACCTGTACCTTTAGGGTCTGGTTTACTGCTTCTATCAGGCTATTCACCATACGCCGAATATCAGCCGCCTGCTCTGAGTCCAGCAGGGGTGCTGCATCGGAATCATCATCGGAGTGGTCAGAAGTCTCCCCGGAGGAATGATGGTCTGGACCTGGGGATGAAGGTGAAACCTGGGAAGAGGCTGAAGGCGAGACCTGGCGGGTCCGCTTCTGAGCAGCCGAGGAGGTCCCTGCGACGGGGCTCACCTGCTCCGGAGGCGATTGCGTCAGGTCTGCGGGAGTCTGGGCGAGCGACGGCAGCAGGCACAGAGCTTGCGCGATGGTCCGAGAAGCCTCAGAGAGGGAATCTACGGACTGGGACAGGGATGCTAGCCAGTCGGGGGGGGGGGCGGGACGCAGGGCCCTGTAGCATCTGGCGCTGTGGCGTCTGCGGTATCAGAAGCGTCGGCCGAGGGGTCCTGCGGAGGCTGCGAGTCTGAAGAACAGACGGAGCATAGTGGGGCGTCCTGGCCTTGAGTAAATTTGGTCTTGCAGGAGGAGCATGCAAAAAATAAGGCAAAGGGGGCCTGCTTGGGTCGGGTGGACTTAGCATTAGGCATGGTGAAAAAAAGTACTCTCCCTGGTGGCTGCTAGGAAGGAGACAGGAGAGGGTTAACTCGTCCCTAACTCAGAACGCTACCTAGTGAGGGCTACTCCTTAGGAGCAGGGCTTACCCAGGTCCTGTGTGCTGCCCACCAGTCCAGAAGAGGGAGTCCAGGAGTGAGCTGGCCAGAGAGAGGAAGAACGCCGGCGCGCTGCAGCCTCAGGGGACCGGACACAGGCTAAAATGGCGATGGGGACGCTGGAGGAGCTGGGGGAGGAGCAGCGTTCAGGCGCGAAAAACGGAGGATCCACAGCCCCCACCACAAGCCAGGAGGCTGAGCGGTGGGAGGAGACTGGGGAAGACGACCGGCGGCCAATAGCGCTGCAGCGGGGGCGTGGCTAGGACGCAGGAGCGACTAGGCCGAGACCGGGGCCTAAATTTTTGGAGAGGGCCGGGGGAAGGGGCAGGAGAGGTCGGTCCTACCTGTACTCGGCGGCGCCGGCCCAGCGACGGATGCGCCCTGCCCCTGCCTGTGTACAGTGCTCTCGTCCAGGAAGCCTGAGGACTCCGGGGGAGAGCGTGCTGAGGCAGGGAAGTGGACATCATGATGGGGGAAGCAGCCCCACTGCAGGAGAAGGCAGCGTGAAAGGGCCCCATCGGAATACAAAAGCTGCGGAGGTTCCATCCCTGCTGTATGCCCCTGTACGCCCTTTGGGGTGATACCGCAGGGCGAATCAGCGGTGCCCACAACAACCTGCCCACACGCGCAACCCCGGGAGTGGTACCACGGGGATGGACGGGGGAGAGGGCCCGAAATCTCAAGCCCCTGCGACCCTGGGGAGTGGTACCCACAGGGCTGCGGAGGATGAGTGAAGAGAATACCTGCAGAGAAAAAGAAGACAGGTATGAGAGCGATGAGCGGCGCCGAAATAAAGGAAAAAAAGCGCAAAAACACAAATGGCTGAGGGGGGCCGAGACGGCCCACATCAGCCTCCTACGACACTAAGCTAAAAACTGATCTGAGCCCGCCTCCGGCTGTATACTGCTAGGGAGGAGCTAACTTTTTATGTTTACTTAGTGTCAGCCTCCTAGTGACAGCAGCATAACCCATGGTCCTGTGTCCCCCAATGAAACGATAGAGAAAAGACATTGTCACGGATGTGTCTGGACCTTCAGGTGCTGCTGGGACCAGGTGCAGAAGGGCCCGGCGATCATCCTGACGTTAATGGACGCTGTCTCGTTAAGTGCTTGATTTAGGTTGTTTTCTGTGTCCTTGCCAGGTTGGAGGAGCCTTTCCTCCAGCTGGTAATTAAGGGCCTTTCTAACTTGGGGCCTATCACTCCTCCAGTGCGGGTTATACTCTTCATTTGGAGAAGTTGCTTGCTCAGGAATGCATGTGGCTTCAGACTACTGTATATTCTTAAGATTCCCTCTCAAGATAAGTTGTTTATCCTTTTTCCCGGTAATTTTTGTGTTTTCCCCCCCATGGATTGGTGGGTGGTGGGATTTAGTCCTAGGGTCTGGCTAGGAGACAGGGGCACGTTGGCGGGCCACACCTCCTAACCATTATAGGTACCTGTGGTTTGAGGGCAAGTGCAGGGCCCCCCAGTGTCAGGGTCAGCACAGGGGCCCTTGGTTTCCCCCCCTCTGTGTTTTAGCCTCCCTTCTTCCCAGTAGTCCACTTACTGGATGTCTCTCCCCACACCCAGCGTGACAGACATGGCCACCAGATAAGGGTCCTGTGGATCTCTGCTCAATTGGAATAGGTCATACCGTATATACTATACATACGTGTTCTTGAGTAATGAATATTGAATGGCCAGCTTGTGCTGTGTGCATTTTAAACAAGAAGTAATGGTTTGATATTTGGGCATACAATTCTATGTATTAGGCTGCGTGCCCACGATCAGTGTTTACAGAGTTTTGGATGTAGCGCGATTCAGCTGCGCCCAAAACTCTGCGTTGTACAGTACAAGCATAGTGGATGGGATTTCTAGAACTCCCGTGCCCACTGTGCTTGTTTTTTCGGCAAACACTGACCTGTGGTGCATGTTTCCAGACTGCAGCATGTCAATTGGAATCACACGCGTCCGCCGTAGGGACAACACAAGCGAGAGACCGCAGCGCACTGAACCCTGATCATGGGTACAAACGGCTGCGGTCTCCTGCGGAGGAGACGCACAGCCCCGCAGGTCAGGACCCGCTGCGTCCAGAACACTGAGTCCTGATCATGGGCACATACCCTTAGGGGTACTTTGCACGTTGCGACATTGTTACTGCGATAGCGTCGGGGTCAAATCGAAAGTGACGCACATCCGGTGCCGGTAATGACGTCGCAACGTATAAAGCCTAGGAGAGAAGATGAACGAGCGTGAAACAGTCAAAAAATCGCTGATCTGTGTCATGTCGTTCATTTTCATAATGTCGGTGCATCCGCAGGTACGATGTTGTTTGTCGTTCCTGCAGCTCCACACATCGCTGTGTGTGAAGGCGCAGGACCGACAAACATCTCCTTACCTGCGCCCGCCGTCCACCGGTGATGCGGAAGGGAGAAGGTGGGCGGGATGTTTACATCCCGCTCATCTCCGCCCCTCCGCTTCTATTGGCCGGCCGCTTAGTGACGTCACTGTCACGCCGAACGCACCGCCTCCTTGAAGGAGGGATTCTTCGGCAGTCACAGCGACGTCGCCAACCAGGTATGTGCGTGTGAAGCTGCCGTAGCGATAATGTTCGCTACAGCAGCGCGCACTACATATCGCATGTGCGACGGGGGCGGGGGCTATCGCGCTCGGCATCGCTAGCGATGTCGCAGCGTGTAAAGTACCCCTTAGTGTCTTGTTACTCCATGTAGTGAATCAAGTGAAGTTAATGTCAAAGGTTTACAGACTGTAGATAACGCACTTTCTATACAAAACCCAAACCACCTCCCTTATAACAACAATGTTATTCCATATACTGTAGTCCTTCCCGCGTCACCGCACCCCTAAAAATTAATTAAGTTGGTACTTACTTCAGATACTCGTCATAAAGGTGCTTGGTCAGCCGTTCTCGGAAACACAGCTTCAGCTCATTCAGACCAAATTTTAAGAAGTTATTCACTAATGAGATCTGCAAACAAGCAGCACATGCATCAATACACGGCAAACCCAGCGGATTACAACAAGGCACACTTCAGGGTATAGTCACACCGAGCTTATCTGCTGCAGAAATGGCCATGACTGAAAGGTATACGTCTGACCTATGAAAGGTATGTGTCTGATCATGCACAGAAATGCAATTTCAGTCAAAGAAATTTTTGCAACAAATGGTCCTCGGGAAGGTAAGGCTACTTTCACACATCCGGTTTTAGCAGTGCGGCTCAATCCGGCTGTGAAACCTATGCAACGGATGCGGCGAAAACACCGCATCCTTTGCATACGTTTTTACATGCGGCCCGTCTGTTTGTTTCCGGTTGCGGCACGCTACTGAGCATGCGCAGTGGAAGAAACCGCATGCGGCGGCCGGATGTGTTTTTTGCCGCATCGCGCCGCATCCGGCGCCCATAAGCATGCATTGAAAAATGCGCCGCATCGACCGGATGCGGCGCGATGCGGTATTTTTTTGCCAGAGCAAAAAACGTGCCAGGGAACGTTCCATCCGGCCGCCGCATCGGCTAAATCTGCCGCATGCGGCAAAAACCGGATGGAACGCAAGCCCTTGCGGCAAAATGCGGCGCCAATGCAAGTCAATGCTGGGAAAAACGAAACCGGCGGCAAAAAAACCTGGTTTCGTTTTTTCAGCAGAGCACTGGATTGTGCCGCACTGCTACAACCGGATGTGTGAAAGCAGCCTGAATCTTACACATGCTCAATGTTATCGACACAGCTGTTTTAGTCACAGGTTTTAGGTCACATTTTGTAAGCATTTGCTTTTATATCCGCAATGGATTCTGCCCCATTTAACTCTCACACCGTGTGATGCATCATGTAATATATTCATGCAATCTCATGACAGCCTCCAAACGGCATAGTCCTGGCTCACTATATGGTAATGAAAGTGCTGACACTATACGCCAGGAAGATGCTTTAGAAGAACAGGAGTAAAAGAGATTTAAGGTTACTTAGGGGCAAGATCTAGGAAACCAGGATCTATATTATCATTTTACCTTCTTAGCGACATTGATGGCCTAAAAAAAATCACTGTAAAACATACTTTTAAAGCAGTCGGGGACAGCTGCAAGGAAAACTAGTCCCATGGGCGGTCCCCGGCAGCCTCTCCCCACCAGACCCTTTACAGTGACAGGTCTCGCCTTACATTTGTGTGTTTGTATACAAGGAGAAACCTGTCACTCCAGGAGGCGGGCGGGGAGAAGCCACCAAGGACCGCCTGTCTGACTAGTCTCATGTGCGGGTCGGTCCACAGGATTTTAAAATATGTTTTTGTCCGAAACACCCCAACATTTCAGAGTCAAATATACAGTGTGTCCACCCATATCCTGTCCACCGCCATTAACTTGAGAACGGTGGCAGCTATAAGCATAGAAGTGGTGTCTAGGTATAGTAAAGTAGCCATGCGCTATGCAATGAAACCACCTATAGCGCCACCTGGTGGAAAACAACGGAGTTAGCATTTTTATCTCGAAAACGGAACAAGACGGAGAAAAAAAGTGAACTACAAAGTTGTACTGCATCAATTCAATACGAATCGACACCTTGCATACAGAAGAAGGGAATTTTGTTTACTTACCGTAAATTCCTTTTCTTCTAGCTCCAATTGGGAGACCCAGACAATTGGGTGTATAGCTATTGCCTCTGGAGGCCACACAAAGTATTACACTTAAAAGTGTAAGGCCCCTCCCCTTCTGGCTATACACCCCCAGTGGGATCACTGGCTCACCAGTTTTAGTGCCAAAGCAAGAAGGAGGAAAGCCAATAACTGGTTTAAAGACCAATTCAATCCGAGGAAACATCGGAGAACTGAACCATACCACATGAACAACATGTGTACCCGAAAAAACAGAAAAACCCCGAGAAAACAGGGCGGGTGCTGGGTCTCCCAATTGGAGCTAGAAGAAAAGGAATTTACGGTAAGTAAACAAAATTCCCTTCTTCTTTTTCGCTCCTAATTGGGAGACCCAGACAATTGGGACGTCCAAAAGCAGTCCCTGGGTGGGTAAAAGAATACCTCGTGATAGGGCCGTCAAACAGCCCTTTCCTACAGGTGGGCAATTGCCGCCTGAAGGACTTATCTACCTAGGCTGGCGTCTGCCGAAGCGTAGGTATGCACCTGAAAATGCTTGGTAAAAGTATGCAGACCCAATCAGGTAGGTGCCTGACACACCTGCTGAGCCGTAGCCTGGTGCCGTAATGTCCAGGATGCACCCACGGCTCTGGTAGAATGGGCCTTCGGCCTTGAGAGAACCAGAAGCCCAGTAGAACTGTAGGTTTCAAGAATTGGTTCCTCGATCCCCCGAGCAAGGGTGGATTTGGAAGCTTGCGACTGTTTACGCCGACCAGCGACAAGGACAAAGAGTGCATCCGGGTGGCGCAGGAGCGCCATGCGGGAAGTAGAACCTGAGTGCTCTCACCAGAACCAACAGATGCAAATCTTTCTGAAATTGATGGACTGGACGAGGACACAAAGAAGGTGAGGTGATATCCTGATTGATATGAAAGTGGGATACCACCTTAGGGAGAAATTCCGGAACCGGACGCAGAACTACCCTGTCCTGGTGAAGGACCAGGAAGGGAGTTTGTATGAGAGCGTTGCTAGCTCGGAAACTCTCCTAAGAGACGAGACCGTTACTAGAAGGCCACTTCCCGTGAAAAGCGGGAAGGGAGACATCCTTCAAAGGCTCGAAAGGCGGCATCTGGAGAGTAATTAGAACCTTGTTCAGATCTCAGGGCTCTAACGGCCGCTTGTACGGAGTGCTGAGAAGACAAACTCCCCGTAGGAACGTGCGTACCTGAGGAAGTTGTCGTTTCTGAAAAAATACAGATAGCGCTGAGACTTGTCCCTAAAGGGAACTGAGCGACAACCCATTTTCCTACCTAGATTGCAGGAAGGAAGGAAACATAGACGATGCAACCGGCCAGGGAGAAACACCCTGCGCCGAGCACCGAGATAAGAATATCTTCCACGTCCTGTGGTCAATCTTGGCGGACGTTGGTATGCTAGCCTGTCTCATGGTGGCAACCAGGTCCTGAGGTAATCCTGACGACACTAGGTTCCAGGACTCATACCACAACATCCTCGGCCAATTTGTAGCGACGAGGATGGCGCGGCCGCAGTCGGTCTTGATCTAGCGCAGTACTCTGGGCAACAATGCCAGAGGTGGCACCTAAGGAAGCTGGAACTGCGACCAATGCTGAACTAAGGCGTTTGCCGCCAGAGCTCGATGATTGTGAAACCGTGCCATGAAGCTGGCACATTGTTGTTGTGCCGTGACGCCATTAGATCGACGTCCGGCCTCTGTCAGCGGCGCCAGATCTCCTGAAACCCGTCCGGGTGAGGAGACCATACTCTTTCGGCCACACCTCAGCGACTTAGGAAGTCAGCTTCCTAGTTTCCACACTTGGGATGTGAATTTTGGATATGGTGGATGCCGTGTCTTCCACCCACATCAGAACCTGCCGGACTTCCTGGAAGGCTTGCCGGTTGCGCGTTCTTCCTTGGTGGTTGATGTATGCCACCGCTGTGGAGCTGTCCGACTGAAGTCGGATATGCTTGCTTTCCAGCCGCTGTTGGAAGGTTTGTAGGGCAAGATACACTGCTCTGTGTTCAAGAACATTGATCTGAAGGGTGGACTCTTGCTGAGTCCACGTACCCTGAGCGCTGTAGTGGAGAAAAACTGCTCCCCACACTGATAGACTCGCGTCTGTCGTAACTATCGCCCAGGATGGGGATAGGAAGGACCTTCTTTTTGACCAAGAGGTGGGAAGAAGCCACCACCGTAGAGATTCCTTGGCCGCCTGAGAAAGAACGACGACTCTGTTGAGGGACGTCGACTCCTCGTCCCATTGGCGGAGAATGTCCTATTGTAGTGGACGCAGTAAAACTGCGCGAAAGGAACTGCCTCCATTGCTACCATCTTACGTAGGAAGTGCATGAGGCGTCTCAATGTGTGCGACTGGTTCTTAAAGAAGAGCTTGCAGCCCGTAGTGAATGCTGTTTGTCTAGCGGAAGCTTCACTATCGCTGAGAGAGTAAGAAACTCTATGCCTAGATATGTTATCGATAGGGTCGGGGTCGGATCTGACTTTAAAAAGTTGATGATCCACCCAAAACTCTAGAGAGTCTCCAGCGCAACGTTCGGGCAGTGTTGGCATGTTTCCTAAGAGATTGCCTTGACAAGTAGATCGTCTAAATACGGGATCACAGAGTGACCCTGAGAGTGCAGGACTGTGACTACTGCTGCCCTGACCTTGGCGAAGACCAGTGGGACTGTCGCTAGCCGGAAGGTAGAGCTACGAACAGAAGGTGTTCGTCTCCTATAACGAAGCGTAGAAACGCTAGTGCTCTGGATCAATCGGCACGTGTGGATAAGCATCCTTGATGCCTAATGATGCTAGGAAATATCCTTGGGACCTTGAGGCGATGACATGGCGGAGGGATTCCATCCGGAACCGCCTGGTGTCCACGAGCTTGTTGAGCATTTTTAGATCCAGAACGGGACGGAACGGCCCGTTGTTATAGGTACCGCAAAGAATTTGGGGTAAAAACCGTGACCTTGTTCCTGAAGAGGAACGGGGGTCATCACTCTTTCTGCCTATAGAGTGCACCCTGTTTGCAGAAGAGCAGCGGCTCGGCCGGGAGGTGGAGAAATTCTGAAGAATCGAGTTGGAGGACGAGAAGTGAGCTCTATCCTGTACCCGTGACACAGAATGTCTCACACTCAATGGTCATTGACCTATGGCAGCTAAATATCGCCAAGGCGGGAGAGCCTGCTACCGACCGAGGCCGCAAGTCATGAGGAAGCCGCCTTGGAAGCGGGTTTTCAGACTGTCGCTTTTTTGGGCGTGACTGAGCCCGCTAAGAATCTGAGCTCCTCTGATCCTTTTGAGTCCACATTGGACGAGGAAAAATGGGACCTGCCCGAGCCTCGAAAAGGCCGAAAACCCCGACTGCCTCTTGCTCTGTTGGGGTTTGTTGTGTCCGGGCTGAGGAAAGGATGAATCCTTACCCCTGGACTGTTTAATGGTTACATTCACCAAACAGTCGGTCAGCAGGAAAAGGCAACTGGTTAGGCAACCTTTTTTGGAAGCAGAATCTGCCTTCCATTCACTTAATGAGCAGACCAGGCTCTGCTTCAAAACACGGAGTAGCGGAGGCTACCGCCGCACGGTTCGCAGAGTCCAGGACAACCTGAATCGCGTAAGAAACAAATGCAGACATTTGAGAGGTTAAGGATGCCACCTGCGGCACAGATGTACGTGTAACCGTGTCAATCTGTGTAAGACAAGCTGAAATAGCTTGGAGTGCCAAAAGGGAGAGAATGCCGGAGCCAACGGTGCGCCGACAGCCTCATAGATGGCTTTCGACCAGAGATCCATCTGTCTGTCAGTGGCATCTTTGAGTGCAGTTCCATCTCCCTATGGATCTAGCTACCAGCCTGGAGATTGGAGGATGCCGCTTGGGACACTGGGTCCAGTCCTTGACCAAGTCAGGGGACAGGGATAACGTGTATCCTAAGCCGTTTGGAGAAGCGCATATCTGGATAAGCGTGGTGTTCCTGGACTGCCTCTCTGAAGGCAGAGTGGTCCAGAAAAATACGTGAAGCTGACTCCTCCACTGGAGGAGCTGTGAGAAATAACCCACATTCTATAGATGGACGCTATAAGATTATTTACTATGGCGTCACGATCAGGTGTATCCAGATTGAGAGCGGTCTCAGGATCAGAATCCTGAGCCGCTACTTCCGCCTCATTACACAGCGAGTCCTTCTGCTAGGACCCTGATGAAACCGAGGCCGCTCATAGTGAGCCCGCTTAGGCTGTCTGGGACTGACGTCCGTGCAGAGCCGTGACTCTGGGATGCGTGTGACATTCCCGGAGCTGTTAGTTGTTCACACTGAGGGGGGCCATGGATCAATGATTCAACAGTGCCCATATTGTGAGAGACATGTCCGGACTGCTAGGCTTCTAGTATCATAGCCATAGTCTCAGAAAAACTGTCAGTAAATACTGCAGACACCGTCCTCATCCCCTGGCCATTAGTGCATACAATGGGAGTCTATGTAACCTGCCGGCCGTATAGCCGTACATGCTGTACCAGCTGTATAGAAAAAACATGTGGTTCTGCACCTTTGTTTTACACAGAGAATATGCTGATAACTCCTCCGCATAATCCAGGAGGGTATATACAACGTGCGACCAAACAGTGCAATGTATATAGTACAAGCATATCTATAAGTGCACTTCTGCACTAGTGGGGTTAGCACCACAGGTGCTGCTTAACGCCTGTTGCAGCGATTGTGTGACTATCAGAATGCCAGGGTCTTCCACACTTGTCTCTGTATCGTACAGAAACTGACACTAATGGCTGCAGGCTTCCTTGTAGAGAAGGGAGCCGTGGGCGTGCCTGAGAAAGTGCGGGAATCCGGATTCACAGTGCACACAGTGAGAGGGGTGGAGTATGCAAAACATACTCCAGCTCTCAGCGCTGCAGTGCTATGCAGCGTCACGCCCCTACCCTGACTGTCAGGGCTGTGGGCGGTAACGAAGGGAGACTAGGCCCAGAAGCCGGGGACTCGAGTTAACAGCGCGGCCGCCGTAAAAGCGCGGGCCGCGCTGAAGTCCCCGGCGCACCACAAGTGCCAGCCGCGCCGCAGTCCCAGCGGCCGGCGCGACCGATTCTAGAAGTGGCCAGCGTCCCGCCCCTCTCCTGACTGGCAGGTCTGGGGGCGGGAACGAACGGAAGCAGGCCGCAAAAGCCGGGGACTCTAGTTATCAGCGCGGCCGCCGTAAAAGCGCGGGCCGCGCTGAAGTCCCCGGCGCACCACAAGTGCCAGCCGCGCCGCAGTCCCAGCGGCCGGCGCGACCGATTCCTAGAAGTGGACAGCGTCCCGCCCCTCTCCTGACTGGCAGGTCTGGGGGCGGGAACGAACGGAAGCAGGCCGCAAAAGCCGGGGACTCTAGTTATCAGCGCGGCCGCCGTAAAAGCGCAGGCCGCGCTGAAGTCCCCGGCGCACTACAAGTGCCAGCCGCGCCGCAGTCCCAGCGGCCGGCGCGACCAATTCCCATAAGTGAGCCTGCTTCAGCGAAGCTGAATGAGGCCATGGCACAGGCGCCGCAGCGCTGATGTCCCCCGGCGCACTACAACACCCAGCATGCTGCGGTGTGAGCGCCAAATGCACGGGGACACAGAGTACCTTGAGGAAGCAGGGCCATGTCCCTGATGTACTCCGCTCCATCCAGCATCTTCTCCAGGGGCTGTAGATGGAGCACGGTCTCAGTGCCTGGAGACCGGTAAATCCCACTTCACCCAGAGCCCTGTAAAAAGGGATGGGGAAGGAATCAGCATGTGGGCTCCTGCCGCCGTACCCGCAATGGGTACCTCAACCTTACAAACACCTCCGACATACAGTGGGGTGAGAAGGGAGCATGCTGGGGACCCTTAGTATGGGCCCTCTTTTCTTCCATCCGACATAGTCAGCAGCTGCTGCTGACTAAAAAGTGGAGCTATGCGTGGATGTGTTGCCTCCTTCGCACAAAGCACAAAACTGGTGAGCCAGTGATCCCACTGGGGGTGTATAGCCAGAAGGGGAGGGGCCTTACACTTTTAAGTGTAATACTTTGTGTGGCCTCCAGAGGCAATAGCTATACACCCAATTGTCTGGGTCTCCCAATTAGGAGCGAAAAAGAAATGCTATGATTAGAACGTGTAAAACTCACAAGGCTGCGGACGTGAAGCGATACCTCATGGAGACCTTCCTACAGGTCATTGGGTATGGTGGCTGCGTGGAGTGGCTTCCACGCTCACCTGACCCCATTGGACTTCTTTCTGTGAGGTCACATCAAACAGCAGGTGTATGCGACCCCTCCACCAACATTGCAGGACCTACGACGATGTATCACAGATGCTTGTGCAAACGTGTCACCTGCCATATTGCACAACGTGCAGCAAGATACAGTATGCTGTCCAGAGTCCAGATGGGCATTGCAGCTGACGGTGGCCACTTTGAGCATCAAAGTTAAATGAGCGCCATATGCATAACCAGCATTCAATGTTTTGGGGGGGGGTCATGGGTTTCATATCATAGCATTTCTGTATGCAAGGTGTCGATTCGTATTGAATTGATGATGCCTTACAACTTCGTAATTCACTTTTTCTCCATCTCGTTCCGTTTTCAAGATAAAAATGCTAACTTTGTTGTTTTCCACCAGGTGGCGCTATAGGTGGTTTCATTGCGTAGCACATGGCTACTTTACTATACCTAGACACCACTTCTATGCCTATAGCTGCCGCCATTCTCAACTTAATGACAGTGGACAGGATATGGGTGGACACACTGTATATGGCTGAAATCATGCAGCCAGTGTCTGATACATGCTGCAGGTGGATTGGGCAGCAAGTATCAGCTGTCAGGTTCCATGTAAGCTGTGAATTGTTCCTATATACAACACTACAGCGTTTAAGAGTTGAAATCTAACCATCCAACAGAGTAATTAAAGTAAATAATGTTGTGAGTAACATTCATGCAAGTTAAAACGGAAGCAGTCATCAGGTTTTCCCCATATAAAGTACAGCCAGCATCTCTATACCTTATATAGAACATTCTAGAATGCTATATGTCCCTAAGCGGATTTTGATAGCGTATAAAAGATATACTCGCCTACAGGGTGGTTCGGTCCGATGAGCGTCGCTGGTCTTGATCCAGTGCCTACTCTCAGCTTGAGATCACAGTCTGCTTTCCTAGCTCCATGTGGATGACGTGGCCAACAACAGCCACACACAGTTCACCATCATGCACCTGCACAGGTGCCCTGCAGAGAAAAGTACTGTGATGCGCATGCGCTGGGAAACGCGAGAGAGCACTGCGCATGTGCACTACAATACTATGCCCTGCCCTCAGCAGGACAGAGATTAGTGTGCATGCGCACACATTGTTGAATGACATAGGATGCGTCATCTACACAAAACAAGGAGAACAGTGATCTCAAAAAGAGAAGATGCGCTGGATCAAGAGTAGTGACACCCATCGTGCCGAAGTGCCCTGTAGGTGAGTATAATAAAAGATCTTTTTTACGTTATACAGATCGACTTGGGCTCTTATATACAGTATTCTATAAAATGCGGTATACAAGGGCTCACTGGTGGTGGCTGTACTTTATAGGGGGAAACCTGGTGACAGGTTCCCTTTAAAGGGTTATTACTTTGCACTTCTTTCTCAGGAGGTGAGGGACTGGACGTCATGTCTAACACGTACTAGGACCCATGTGCAAGCTACAGGATTGTATCCCATCTATCCCATTCATTAGAAGGGAGGAAACGTGCACCACCTTCCGACACAGAAGTGAACAAAGTCGGAATAAACCTTTACAGGCAGGTATGAGGATTTCCAAAGGTCTCATCTGATTATACTAAGGAGTCATGTAGTGATTAGAGCTGGGCGAGTATTGAAATATTTGTGTGCGCGATACTCATAATGAGTACTGTGTAATATTGCGTATTCATTCCGAATAGCGAGTACTGTAGCTCAAGGAGAGCATGTCTGTGTTCATGGTCTGATACATGGATATTTCGGCACTGGTATACAGCTAATACGGCACCGTCTCTGGATATCCCAAACGAGGACTCTATTAGCAGTCTTCAACCCAAATTCCTCCCTTGATAGTACAATGCAAGTCAATGGGATATGCAAGTATGCAAGTATTTTCCGCTGATTGGAAAATGCGAGTAATTTTCTGCTGGATTCTGCAAAAAATTACTCGCATTTCCCATTGACTTGCATTGAGTATAACACAGTACTCGTTACGAATATCGTGAACACAGAATATAATAGTGATCTATTCCTGCATGTGACCTAGAGAACGGCTATAAACATACAGGGACATATTATAACTTCATAATTGCTGGGGGTTCAACATGTGGGATCATTAGAACGATGGTACCCCAGAGCGGCTCTCTGAGATCCTATTAAAGTTGGACTTTTATTAAAATTTTAGAAGGACCGTTACTCACTGGTTAAATCACCCACCTCCTCGGTCTTCGCTTACTAGATGCAGCGATGACATCCCACCTACAAACTTGACAGCAGCAGCCAAATCACTAGCCTCAGTGACGTACGGCATGAGATAATGGAGGCCAGTGATTGGCTACAGGAGTCATATGTGCAGGCAGGCTGTCACTGCTGTTGCGCAGTAAATAAAGACTGATTGGTGCACTGCGCGGGGCTGGTGCGGAGGGCGATTAAAAAAAGTTATTTAATAAATTACTTTATGCAATTTCCTCCCTCTGGACATTTTTTTTAATGATCTTGGAAGATCCAAAGAAGTAATGTGGACACTTCAACGCGTTCCTCGAATTCATGCGTTCTATTTACTAGTATGGAGCTGCGCTGCAGATTTTTGCACAACAGGAGGCCAGGAGCGCTGCAGTGCAGGAAAAGAAGGATTTTTGTGTACTCACCGTAAAATCTCTTTCTCAGAGTCTTCATTGGGGGACACAGGACTGTGGTGTATGCTGCTGTTGCTAGGAGGCTGACACTATGCAAATGAAAAAAGTTTGCTCCTCCTCAGCAGTGTACACCAGACCGACCGGAGCTAAACTGATCAGTTAGTGTAAAAGCAGTAGGAGAAGCGTTGCAAGAAAGACAACCCTACGGTTAACCCTATGAACGACAATCCAACTGGCTGACTGTAGAGAGACAATAACAGAAGGGTGGGTGCTGTGTCCCCCAATGAAGACTCAGAGAAAGATTTTTACGGTGAGTACACAAAAATCCTTCTCTCTCTCTAGTTTCATTGGGGACACAGGAAACCATGGGATGTCCTAAAGCAGTTCCAGAGGGTGGGAAGAAAAAGACTGAGTACAAGGCAGAAAGCCGGATCCTGTAATGGAAACAGCCACTGCCTAGGAACCTAAACTGGCTAGGTCAAAAGACAGAGCGGAGTACCCCTAGGAAGAAGAAACATGGCTCCTCATCCACTAGAGGAGAGGGAATATTCAACCCAATATCATTCCACTTAGAAAACGGAAATATAGAGTATCCCTAGAAGGATAAGCTGATCAGTTTAGCTCCGGTCGGTGGGGTGTATACTGACGAGGAAGAGACAACTTTTTTCATTTGCATAGTGTCAGCCTCCTAGAGCCAGCAGCAGCATACACCCCATGGTTTCCTGTGTCCCCCAATGAAACTAGAGAGAAAAGCTCAACATCTAAGAAGGTCCAAGAGATTAGATCCCAGAGGATCATAACGACGAGGCATATCTCTAGGACATGGCATAACATTAGAAAATGGGAACACATTTCGCATAATCAATTTTTGTGCAATAAAATCATGACTAAAGTAAAAAACAGACTTACGGCAGGCATGGCGGCGATAAAGTTGAAAAGATATTTCTTAAAATCTTTTGTGCTGCGACCAATGATTGCACTAGAAAGCATCACATGCAGTGTTAATAACATACAGGTCACAGAATACAATAGCGAGCGCTCTACATTCATATAATTGGCACGATGTGGCATTTACTATGTTAATCTCATTACAAGATGGATGATCACTGTCCCACATGGATCATACGCTATTGTTCAGCGACATTTTCATGACTTTTTTGACCCTAACTTATCAAGATCAGAGATGTTCTGACGGCTCCTGAGGATGGTGTGTGCTGGAGTCAGACGCTCCCAATTCATTAAGAGGAGCACGTCTCTTAATGACTCAAGAAAGTCAGCTTGGCGGGGAGCATTGAGGCGCACGTCACCTGACTCCTTTCTCCAGTTGGAGTTAAGCAAGCTGTGGTGTCATGCTCCCGCCGCATCCCAGTGGTATTCCAGCTCTGCCTATTAAGCTATGTGCCCATGGGACTCTGTACCCGGGCATATATCCGCAGGTACGTCCACAGGTTTTTCGTGGCTGCTCTCCGGAAACCGCAGCTATTCATAGTTGCGGTAGTATAGCAAAATATCTGCAGACATTCATGCAGCTTACCTACGGAAGTCCCGCCCTGTATCTCCATAGTGGAGAGGCGGGACATCCGCAGGTATTTCCGCATAATTGACATGCAATTATGTGCGGCTGCGGGACATCCGCAGCATGTTCTGCAGCTGCACGTATCCGCAGCATGGACACAGACACTCCCCATGTCCCATAGAATAACATGGAGAGAGTCTGTACTTGCTAAAACCTTTTTCAACATTTAGTCCAAAAGCTCCTTAACAAAGCAACAGAGCGAAACACGTGTCGGAGTGAGGGGCCGTGGACTGTCTGTGATACCATCTACTTATATTGGTAAATACATTTTCTATAATATGATACTTTCCTATATGTTCTAGAAATTGTTTTTGTATGCTTGTGCAATGAGGTTGGGCAGGGCGACATCCAAAAGGATGATTATTTAAAGTACAGTTTGGATATATTTTTGATACTATTTATTATACAAGTATTTATTTATTCCATCCATTTTGGTAGCCTCTATTTTCTTTCTCCCCCCTAACACATTGGCACTGAAATTGCAATTGTCAGGAAATCCCCTTTTTGAAACAACTTTGACTGATTATTAAAAAAATGTATTTCCAATATAGGTGGTAATCATTTATTCATCTAATGAATCCCATGAATTTTTGTATGTACGGGATTACAATGGAATATTAAATTTGATTTTCCTGTCCATGCCCCTTAACATTATACGTATCATCTAGCACTTTCCCTTGCTGTTTTTCTAGTGTATTTTGTGTATGATTTTAATAATACCTTAATAAAAATTTATTTTAATTTTCCCATGTTGTCACTTCTTTTTTGAACATGCACACATGTTCAAGGTTGTTTTCTACTTGCTAAAACCTGCGGATTTATCTAGAAAATCCAGATAAATCCGCAGGTTTTCCTTGGCAAAATCCGCAGGTACAGAGTCCCGTGGGCACATAGTTAATTTAATTTCCTCCATAAGGCTAAGACAAATAGCGCAAAATAGTTTCTTAACAGATATTAAAATAAAAGTATGTTACTGTACACTCATCTTGTGTGGTTGTGAAAGTCACAACCAACAGAAAAAGCACACAGATAATAGGCGGCTGCCACAGCCCCACGTGTAGATATCTTCAATGCTGGAGAGTAGAAGGGGTTAAAGTTGCGCTGTCGCCAAAGGATGAAAAAAAAAAAAATGTTGATTCAATGAAAGATTATTTTATTCCATAGGGCTATGCATTTTGAGGCGAGGACCTCTTCTTCGGAACCACAAAAATCAAAAAAATCAGATTGTCTATTTTTATGATTTTTGTGGTCCTGAAGAAGAGATCCTCACCTTGAAACCCATAGCCCTATGGAATTAATCTTTCAATTTTTTATTTTTTTTTTTTTCATCCTTTGGTGACAGCACGGCTTTAACCCCTTCTACTCTCCAGCATTGAAAATACATTATGGAGGAAATAGGAGAAACAAGTTTTGTGCAACTACAAGGTAGCCAAAAATTGTATGACTTTTCAAAGTAATTTACGCCACGGTTATGGCGAAACTGCTTTGATGATTCTGGACCATAAAGTCTACAGGCGGTAAACCCACCTTTATGTCGTGCAGTTTAACTATATGAGACAAAGGCACATGGCTGAAAGTCTCTGGTGTAGGACTAATAAGGTTGGGGGCACACGATGACTTTGGCCATGACACAGGTTGTGTGGTTAAAGATCACTTTATGATCTGACATCACAGCATAATGAAGGTGAAAGGGGATCCACTGTGACCCACAAAGTGTTGCGGCCAGGCTAACAAAATCACAACAAATCCAACTGGTTCGACCTTTTTCTTCTTGCCTGTTGTAATACCTTGCATGTCACAATCCAACCCCATTTACCTGTATTTGCAGCGGCAAAGAGCAATGCTGGGCCACACAACCTGTGTTTTGGCTAAAGTCGCCCAAGAATAGCGATTTGTGGCCAACAAGATTTATTTTTTTATTTATTTATTTTTTTCAGTCTTCATCTTGAGGATGATTACACTGGAAGACTTGATAGATAAATTAAATATAAAACCACGCAGTGTTAATGCGCTACCAAAAGTCAACTGTGTCGACTGAGCTTTGGATTTAAGTTTCCACATTTATTTTATAAGTTAGAAGTGTTAATACTTAATAAATCTAAAGAGCATTGCATCTTTAAAAACACAAGTTGCATGCTGCGCAGTTTTGCAGCAGTCCACAAAGCGTGAGCCATGCTCTCAGAGCCGGGGTATTTCCACACAGTGTTACCAGTGGAATTGCAGCTATATACTGGAAAAAATACTTCTTGAAAACGGCTGTATTCCTGCTAATGATTCCGCTGCAACAAAAGCAACAGAAATAATCAGCAGGTCGGGAGACAAAACGCCGTCACAAATCGGCCGAATGTGTGAATCAAGTCTAGGACGATTTTAAATCATAAACTAAACAAAATTTGCACAATTATTAGTACCTGTATTATTAAAATATATGTATTAAAGATAAGTGTTAGGTTTCCTTTAAGAGGTAAAACAAGCAACAAAAGAAATGTATATAATTGGTGGCCTATAGGGTTATTTCCAGCATTTAAAGCTTACACCCCTATATTTCGTGGATCTGAGCACTGGGACCCCACTAATCTAGAGAGCAGGGCTTTGTAAAGCCTTGTCCAAGTCAAGAGTTGGCCGTGCATGCATGCCATCAATTTATTTATGCTTTATGGGAAATAAAAATCTTTGGCAATCCTAGAGATGATTATTTTTCCCCTTGTACTACCGTGTTTCCCTGAAAATAAGCCCTACCCCAAACGTAAGCCCTAGCAGGCCTTTTTAGAGTATGCCTTCAATGTAAGCCCTACCCTGAAAATAAGCCCTAGTCACGGTTCAATAATGAAGTGTCCATGTAGCTAAAAAAGGTAAAGAATACTGCAGGACACTTCATTATAGACAGCAGACACCCTTAAAAGAGAGAAGACCCCACAATCCTACTCACTAGACCCCAAACAGTTCCTGCTGGCGACAATGTATGGGCTCCCTTACAGCACTCTGTGTTGCTGTCAGGCACACGCACACACACATAGGGTCCAGGATCCCTACACACACATCCGATCACAGTAACATCACACGCGAGGATCTGTAGTGGAACGCATCAAGGAGCAGGTCTTCGATGCGTTGCACTGCAGGTCCTCGATGTGCTCCATAGCGTCCCAGGTCCCCCTACAGGCCGGAAGCAGAACGGCATCACCGGATGTGTGTTGTCATGTTACTGCGATCAGGTGTGTGTGTGTGTGTGTGTGTTGTGATGTTACGGCGATCAGATGTGTTGTGATGTTACTGCAATCAGGCGTGTTGTGATGTTACTGCAATCAGGCGTGTTGTGATGTTACTGCAATCAGGCGTGTTGTGATGTTACTGCAATCAGGCGTGTTGTGATGTTACTGCAATCAGGCGTGTTGTGATGTTACTGCAATCAGGCGTGTTGTGATGTTACTGCAATCAGGCGTGTTGTGATGTTACTGCAATCAGGCGTGTTGTGATGTTACTGCAATCAGGTGTATGCATGCGTAGGGATGCACTCTTCCGTGTCCCAGGTCCCCCTGCATGCCAGAAGCAGGGGAGGACTGCAAGGTGCCACGCACATGTCCGAGGTCTGGCAAATGCAATTCTCCTGGATGGGTCAGCCTTCTTTTGGGGGGGTTAACTTACCACCAAACCCATGTTTACCCAAAAATAATCCTTACCTCAAAAATAAGCCCTAGCGCATTTTTCAGGGCAAAAAAAAAAATGTGTGGGTGGTGACAATTCCACGTCTTAAGCACCAGAAATATCAGATCGGTGAGGGTGCGACGCCCGGCTCCTCACTGATCAGCTGATTGCAGCAGTGGTGACAGGTGGATGTGATCACATGCAGAGCTGCTCAGCACGGCTCCATTAATTGTATAGTGTAAGCAGCGAGATACTGCAGTTCCACTCATTCATTTTAGTGGCTGCGGCCGCCGCACAGCTGATGGGGACAGGGCCGCACAGCTGATGGGGACAGGGCCGCACAGCTGATGGGGACAGGGCCGCACAGCTGATGGGGACAGGGCCGCACAGCTGATGGGGACAGGGCCGCACAGCTGATGGGGACAGGGCCGCACAGCTGATGGGGACAGGGCCGCACAGCTGATGGGGACAGGGCCGCACACATCCGTAATAGATCACATCCGGCCCCCACCGGCACCGGAAGCAGTTGACACGGTTGTTGCACCCACAAAGATCTGATATTGATGACCTATATACAATATTAAAGTCGTGGAAAACCCTCATGAAAGAGACCATCAAACTGCACAAAACATTGTTTCAGAAATACCTTTCAATAAAAGTGCCATTCTGAATCATCCAGATGTCACAGTACGTGCGGGCGACCAGTGTGACTGCTATCAGCGTCAGATATCCACACTGTAACATGTAAAAAACACAAATGTAAAGACCAGCACAGTACAATGTAACACAACTATAGCAGAAGCACAAAATGAAGATACTAAGGCACAAATCATCAGATGCTCACCTCTTTAGAGAAAGTCTTGGGGACCAATATTCTCAGGATGCGGCCAATCCTGGCAAAGAAGACTCGGTCCACCACGGCTTTTTCTTTTTTTCCATCTTTCTGTAAAAATACGAGATTGTACATTCAAAACCAATTGAAGAAATTCAAGGAAACACGATTCACTGACTGTTACTGATTAATTAATAGGAGCAGACAGATAGGCTTTGTTCACATGTTGCATTTTTTTGTTGCAGTTTTTTTTCTGCAGGTAGAACCTGATCTCTCGGCAGTAAATAGGTTGCAGCCAAAACTCAGGTTTTGATGCCTTTTTTGCTGTGCTTTTCAGGATGACAAAGTTTAGCTTTGTTTACACCTTGCGATCATAAACACCATAAAAGGGCGGACTAGTCAGGGGAAGTATGTAACTCCCTTGTGACTAGTCCCCTCGCTCATTAGCATATCATAAAAGGATCTTTACAGATATTTTTTCTAAAGATCCCTTTATCTATGCTAGTGTATAAAGGGACGGTTAGGCAGGGATTAGCCATATGCACCCAGAACTGCTCATGGTCCTGGGTGCATATTACACCTGACAGGTTCACTTTATAAGATTTTTTTTCGCCCCATCCCCATCTGCGTAGAGTGAAGGGGCAGGTATCTGGGGTGTATAACCTTACAGCAAATGCTGATTTTACCCTCCTCCAAGCACCAGCAAAACAAGGTGTGAATGACAACAGGTGACAAGCCTCGCACCCCTGGGCAGTAACAAGTCCTTGGCAGACGTTACCTCGTTGTTCTGGACGGTCGTCCTTCCACTTCTCTTCCTGGAGAAGAAGCAGCAAATATTAATACCTGATCACTGTACACATCACTGATGTTAATATGCATTTCATTAAAGCAAAACTGTAATATCTGAAGACATTGCTTATTCACATGCAAACATTGTTAAATTGAAAAAAAGTTATCCCGGCAAACACAGTCCTCATCATAGGACGATAAAACCATACGTGCAACTACTACACCACAAGATCCTAGTCATCGCTGCAATCACACACCCGGCACACAGCCCATTTTGCTCTATTGACTCTTTTGGACAATATAATAAGTCACATCAGCCATGAAGACCTAGGAGGGCGCTGCTCAGGGACTGTATACAAGGATTAATGTACAGTGTGGTAGAGGACGCCCACTGGATGGACCAAACCAATACCTGCGTATAAACCGGTCGTGGAGAAATCACTTCTGCAGTTTTCTGGCAAACTGATGAATTGGCAAGAGAATCAGTCTGCAGGTTTTTGCTACTGGCATGTAATCTGAATACAAGATGCTGTAGGGATTAACATACATATTTTCCTGGAATGTATTTCTAAAGATCCTTTATGATATGGTAATGAATGCAGGGACTAGTCACAAGGGCGTTATTTCCCCCGACTAGTACGTCCTCTTAGCATGGGGCATGCTTAATGCTATCCAATGTTCACTGCCCAGCGGCATTATCGGCAATGACGCACGTACCTGTGTTCATTGCTCCTCAGTGTGCATGTTCAGAAGTAACCGGCACTTTCGGTCATGTGCACTACACCAGTTTGAAGCCGTGACGCATATACCCAGCTTCATAGTGCGCATGATCAGAAGTCCAGGGATCATGAGCTCTGAGCCGAAATCCAGTGTCAGGTGCGGTAGCAGCAGAGAGGAGAGGGACCATGCCTCTGATGCTGTGCATTCATTAGCATGTTAGCACGCCCACAGGGGCCTACTTACATGCTAAGGGGGACGACTAGCCATGGGAACTAATGCCCTTGTGACTAGTCCCTGTGCTCATTAGCATATCAAAGGATATTTAGAAATACTTTTTCTAAAGATCCCTTTATCTTTACTATTAGAGACGGTTAGGCAGGGATTAGCAATATACACCCAGAACTGCTCGTGGTTCAGGGGGCACATTGAACCCAACAGGTTCCCTTTAAACTAAAGGGTACTTTACACGCGATCTCGCTAGCGAGATTGCAAGCGATCGTACCCGCCCCCGTCGGTTGTGCGACACGGGCAAATCGCTGCCCGTGCCGCACAACCTCGCTTACCCCAGTCACACGCACTTACCTGCCCTGCGCTGTCACTCTGGCCGAGCAACCGCCTCCTTTCTAAGGGGGCGGTTCGTGCAGCGTCACAGCGAAGTCACACGGCAGGCGTCCAATAGAAGTGGAGAGGCGGAGATGAGTGGGAGGTAACATCTTGCCCACGTCCTTCCTTCCGCATTGCCAGTGGAGGCAGGTAAGGAGATGTTCGTCGCTCCTGCGGTGTCACACACAGCGATGTGTGCTGCCGCAGGAATGAGGAACATGGCTAATTAGCAGAGAACGATTTTTGGTTTTAGGACGACCTCTCCACGGCAAATGATTTTGACCTCTTTTGCAATCAAGGTCGCTCGTACGTTTCACACGTTGCGATATCGTTACTGATGCCGGATGTGCGGCACAAACACCGTGACCCCGACGATAATTCACTAACGATATCGCAGCATCTAAAGCCCCCTTAAATCCGCTATTACAATACATACTGTGGATATGTTATCTCGGACTTTTTATTTATGTGGATTTTGGAGCAAAAAGAAAGATGCACCTTGTTGTGATGGCCACATATGAATTGACCAAGTATAGTCTATATGGCGGCAGTGTATATATTCAATATTTGCATATACGTTGGTTCACAGTGTAATGTGCACTGTTTTATGTATATATTGCAGCCACTACAGCTTGCACCTGTTCACATTTGCTTCATTAGGATCTGCGGCTCAGTGTACTTTTGATTCAGACCCACGAGAAAAGAGAAATAAATGCTGCATAAATGCCACAAACAGGTCACACAAAAAAAAAGCAAAGAAAGGTGCCATGTTGTGTGCATTCCAGGAAATTCCGCAATCACCTCCGGTGCAAGTTCTTTCACCCAGTCTCACACCGATATGTCACAGAACCTTTGGCCGACTGTGAACACACCTGACACGGATCAAAGTTTATCTCACATGATGAAGGTTGTATAATAGCGGCTGTAGAGCAGTCACCCACACCGAGGACACACAACGGATATGAGGCCACTTTGTAAAGTGACCTGACATTAGGTCAAAAGGGAGCATTTTTTGGCTCTTATTTTGCTCCCACTGTACCCCCAAGTGGGCAGTGTTTTGTTTTTTTTTTACCACCATACGATTCCAGAGAAATTAGCCTTATTTACTGTTAATTTCAATGTTTTCAACCAGAGGCGACACTCATAGGGTAATAATGCAATAAAGCCTAAACACTCCCCCAAAAAGAATCCCCTTGTTAAAGACTATATAAATATTTGCATTATATAAAAACGCCCATATGTCCAGAATCATATAGCAGATTAAAACCAAAAAACACAGGGAGAATAACATAATAGCAAAAATAAACCACTTGTCATGATGACACGGCCTCTCACTTCATTTACTACATCATACCATTTCTCTTGTGCATTAGAGGCCATATTACAGAGACGTTTTCCCTTACAAGCAATAGTTTTACAAAATGCTTAAAAGGGGTATTCCCATCTCAAAGATCCTATCAATATGTATTAGGTGTAATAATAAAAACAACAAATACCTCCAATTAGACATGTAGCATAGTTCTTCTGATTCACTGTCGTTTACCTGATGTTCAGGACCTTGCAGGATCTTAGGTATCCATGATTATGACAACTAGCAACTAACTGTGACTATATGCATAGTTGTAACCATAGATACCTAAGGTCCTGCAATGCCATGCACATGAGGTAATAGACATGGCTATATCAGGAGAACTATATTACATTTCTAATTAAAGGTATTTGTTATTATTACTACTACACATTAGGATAGGATCTTGGAGATGGAAATAACCCTTTGTAAGGGAAAATCCTGGTGACAGGTTCCCTTTATGGTGAAGTCAGCACCAGTGAGCCCTTATATACAGCATTCTAGAATACTGTATATAAGAGCCCAGACTAATCTGTATAATGTAAAAAACACCTTTATTATACTCACCTGGGGTTCGGTCCGGTATGATCGGTGCTGCTGCTCTCAGGTCCATCACTGTTTCTCTTCTGTCCATCACAGTCCTCTTTCTAAGCTCTGTGAGAATGATGCATCTTACATCATCAACACAGAGTCCTCTGATCTACCCTCAGCATGGCAGATCAAAGTATTGTAGTGCGCATGCGCGGGTGTTCTTTGAGTTTCCTCGCATCTGCACATTACAGTACTTTGCTCTGCACTCAGCAGGACAGAGAGAAGTGAGCATGTGCAGGACCACAATGGAGGACACTGTAGGACGCATCATCCACACGGAGCAGTGAAGGAGGACTGTGATGGACAGAAGAGAGAAGGCGCCGGACGTGATCGCCAGGGAGTATTATAAAGGTGTTTTTTACATTATACAGAGCGGCCCGGGCTCTTATATACAGTATTCTGGAATGTGGTATATAAGAGCTCACTGGCAGTGGCCGTAGCTTATGAGAGAAAATCCTAGTGACAGGTTCCCTTTAAAGGGAACCAATCACCAGGATTTTCGTATATAACCTAAAGCCAGTGCTATACTGGCACCATCAGGCTGATTCTATACAAACCTGTAGTGGTCGGCTCAGATGTTTAGGTTTTGAAATCTAAGAAAGTGAAGTTTATAAAATGAGCTGCTTGTTGAGTGGCAGCAGCTGAGGAGCAGATAGTATATTCATAGTTATCCCCGTCCCCTGTTAGAATTAGCATAAGTATTATACAATCGACCTAGCAGGACCTGTGTGAGGTCATACCCATGTGACCTGGTATCAGCTTTGTTGGCTTCCGGTCACATGGGTATGACCTCACAGGTCCTGCTAGGTCGATTGTATAATACTTATGCTAATTCTAACAGGGGGAGGGGATAACTCTGAATATATTATTTGATTCTCAGCTGCTGCCACTCAACAAGCTGCTCATTTTATAAACTTCACTTTCTTGGATTTCAAAACCTAAACATCTGAGCCGACCACTACAGGTATGTATAGAATCAGCCTGATAGTGCCAGTATAGCACTGGCTTTAGCTTATATACGAAAATCCTGGTGATTGGTTCCCTTTAATGCAATGCTGAACAGGATCATCATACAGTGCTGTCTTGAGCATGATACCTTAGATGGTATGCACATGGTCATATTACAAAGTCAGTTTTGAGGTGCCGTAATAATGCTGAAATGCAAGCGCGCTGGGCCTCTCCTGTACTTCTAATCGCATATAAAAGATATTTTTTTATGGATTCTGTGCCTCACATTCTCTAATCACAGTGGTCCCCACCTTTGTTATTGTGAGAGCCTTATTGAGCTCTAATGGTGGCGAGCCACATTCAGCGCCTGCTTCCCCTACAATAGTGGCACCCAGTAGTTGGTGTAAAGACAATCAAACCTTCCCCACAAAACCCATATTGTGTTCTTGTGCTCCTTCCCTTATTACTCGTTAACTTGAAACGAGGAATGAGCATTTTCGTGCTCGCCCATTACTAATGTTTACCACACTATTGCATCCAGCACCACGCACCTTTGTAACTGTCAGTATATTCCTATTCTCCCCCTTTCCAGTACAGGAGCATAGAGATCTTATCTTCTGTGCTGGGTTAGGCTGCTTTCACACAAACGTTTTTTTGCTGAGCGGCACAATACAGCGCTTTGCATAAAAAACGCAACCGTTTTTTTTTGCCGCCGGTTGCGCTTTTTTCCGCATAGACTTGCATTAGCGCCGTATTGTGCCGCATAGCCTTGCGTTGCGTCCGTTTTTTGCCGGATGCAGCATATTTAGCCCATGCGGTGGCTGGATGGAACGTTGCCTGGCAGTTTTTTTGTGTGGCGAAAAAACCGCATCGCACCGGTGCGATTTCCAATGCATGCCTATGGATGCCGGATGCGGTGTCCTGCGTCAAAAAACGCATCCGGCCGCCGCATGCAGTTTTTTTGAACTGAGCATGCTCAGTATCCAGCCGCAACCGTCAAAAAACGGAAGGGCCGCATGTAAAAACTTATGCAAAGGATGCGTTTTTTTCGCCGCATCCGTTGCATAGGTTTTTGAGTTGGATTGGGCCGCTCAGCACAAACCGGATGTGTGAAAGCAGCCTAACTCACAAAAGTCCCCATCTAAAGTCCAGCTCTTTATATCGGTTTGCTAAAACTGGTGCAGCAGAGAGCTGTGAGAACACACATCATGAGCCCAGGTTGGGGACCCACATGCTGCCTGTACACAGCTTATACAATTACTTTCAAGAGAACATATCTGATGGAGCCGTACAGCTGCGTTCTGCCCCAGGCGCTGGGGTACAGGTTCTATGCAAACAGCTCTGCCATGTGCCTAGGGCCTTAGGGTCCTTACACTGAAGGGAGGATGGTCACAAGGGATTTTGCCACAATAGGAAAGTATCATTTACCCACAGGATAAATGTCCGCTCCCTTTTACCCCCACCGAATAGCCCTCTGCTCCTCCTCACCACATAACTGCTGGGATGGAGCAGGGGGCCGAGCATGGGTCCTGTTTCTCCATACAATGCCAAATGGGCTAAAAGGAGAAAAAAAAATGCTGTCTCCACCAGCCCCATAGACTCTGCTTCATGCAGCAGAGCGCACCCTCCAATACTCTGCATTTGTGCAATGGAGAGGAAAGTTGGCTCATTCTAATGATGGGTGCTGGTCCGAGACATTTATACAAAATACACAGGGTCTCTGCAGAGTCAGGCATCACCCAGAGATCAGTAATTTCCTATCAGTGTTTGTATGCCAAAACTAGGAGTGGATCAATTTAGAGGAAAAACAATAACAAGGGTTGATACCTGTTCCGTGTTTTGGCAAATACTGACAAAATACTGATGTGTGAATGAGGCCTCAAAAACAGACATCTGAATTTTCTAATTTGCAGTTCGGAGCATACAGGGTTAACTGCAGGCACCACCGAGTTATCAGGGGGCTATAATGAGAAATGCAATCCTTCCTTAGGTGTGGCTAGGAAATACAGTTATCATAGATAAATAAAACAACTTCCAAGCTTTGCTCCAAAATGCCTGTGATCACTCCTGGAATGATGGCTCCATACCCATAGTCTGTGGTCGCTTCACTGGACGAGTGCCATCTACTGCTTAGGCTGCTTTCACACATCAGTTTTTTAGCATCAGGCACGATCCGGCGAAAAAACTGATGCGATGGATCCGGCGAAAAAACGGATCAGTTGCATCAGTTTTTTCCATCAGTTCCTTCAGTTTTTTGATGGATCCGTTGTGATACCGAGCATGCTCAGTTCAAAAAACCAGATTTGGCGGCTCTATCAGTTTATTTTTTTTTTCCGCATTACGTCCATAGGCTTCTATTATAAAACACGCCATATGGCGCTGGATCCGGCGCGATACGTTTTTCGCCGGAGACAAAAAAACGTTACTCTCAGCGTTCCATCCTGTCGCCGGACAAGCAAATTTTGCCGGATCCAGCGGAAGCCGGATGGAACGCAAGGCCATCCAGCACAATCTGGCGCTAATAGAAGTCTATGGGGGAAAAAAAAACAGATCTGGCGGCAACAGACACCGGATCTGTTTTTTCAGATTTTTGCCGGATTGTGCCTGATGGCAAAAAACTGATGTGTGAAAGCAGCCTTACTCTGGAAACCATGAGGTTGGAGAAGTCAAGGCATTTTCAACTTGCATTGCACAAGAAGAGGTGAGTGACACATTGCCAATGTGAGGGCAAAGTGTCAGATAACCTGTCAATCACTATATACAACAAATGTTACGGTCGGCCCACATTACCCAGTAATAAGAGCCAGGCATGATGCCGCACCTTGTGCCATGCTAGACAGGCAGCGGTAGATTAGGGAGGTGAATAAGTGGCTCAAGAATTAGTATAGGATGGAGGATTTGGGGTTCATGGAGATCTGGGCCGACTTCTCTATGTATCCTGGAGTATCTCAAGAAAAATAACCTCATAACTCAGTATAAACATAGGTTTACGAGGGATCGGTCCTGTCAAACTAATCAGCTTCTATGAGGTGAGAATTTGCAGACTAGACCAGGGAAATGCAGAGGATGTTGTGACTTTTCAAAGGTGTTTAATACAATGCTACAGCAAAAGGTTGTTACATAACATAAAAATATGGGATAATATGAGTAACTGGTTAAGAAGTGGCTCAGTGACAGAAAACAAACACTGGTTATTAACAGAACACATTTGGACTTGGTCACCGTTATCAGTGGGGTACACAGGGGTCAGTATTGGGCCCTCTTTTTAACATATTAATTACCTAAATTTATAATTATATATACACAAGCCACTAGTGCGATAACCCATCAATTTTGGTCTCCAGTGTACAAAAAGGAAACAGCTAAACTAGAGAGGATGCAGAGAAGCGCATCCAAGGTTGTTATGGGAATGGGTATACTGCAATACCAACACAGATTATTAAACTTGGGGTTATTCAGTTTGGAAAAACGAAAGTTAGGGGTAATCTTATTACAATGTACAAATATGTGAGGGAAAAGTAAAGAGACCTTTCTAATGATCTTTTTACACCAAGGTCTGCAAAGAGGACAAGGGGAAATTCGCTATAGGAAAGCAGGTTTAATCATAATCACAGATGCAGATTCTTTACTGTAAGAGCAGTGAAATTATCGAATCATATGCCCTATGATGTTGTAACGATTAATTCACTACTAAAATTCAAGAGAGGCCTGGATGCCTTTCTTGAAAAATCTAATGTTACTGATTATGGGCACTAGATTCTATGATTGGGCGTTGATTCAGCTAACTAGTCTGACTGCCGCATGTGAAGTCGGGAAGATGATTTGCCCCTAATATGGAGCTGATCGTCTGACCCATGGGGGTTTTCGCCTTCCTCTGGATCCACATGTTAGGCTATGGGCTGAACTAGAGGGACTTAAGCCTACGGTACCTTCAACCTCAAAACCTTACAGTGATTCACATAATCAGAAGGTTAATACACTCACATGGGATGGATCTACATGATCAGTGAAGAATGTACTGAACTTCATCCATCACATGAGTGAGAAGTGTCTGATTGCTGGGAGGCATGTGCACTGCCGCACCATTCAACGTCTATGGGACTGATGAATAAAGCAAATTACAGCGCTCCATTACCATCAGATCCAAAAAAACTAATGCAGCATTAATAAATGTGAAGCCGTTCAGTCTAAACGGGGGCTACAAGACCCTCAATACTCATGATTGGTGGGAGCCCCAGAGATCTGATACCCCTTTAAGGGTAACAATCAACCATGTATTTGTCGTATTTTAAAAAGGTATTGAAACAATAAAAATAATCTATTGGTTTAAATAGGGTTTATATGTTAAAAATATATTTTTTATTTTTCTTATCAATATATATTAAAAAAAAATCTGATATTTCACATTGTCCACCAGAACCAATATGTGAAAATTGCAAGTTTTTTTTTTTTTTAAGGAGGTGAGCACAAACATTAGCAGCAATAAACTAATTTCTTATTTGCTGAGGTAGAATAGTTATCGGATCATGTTCTGAGCAAAAGTCATTCCTCATGTAGGGATGAGGTGAGCTGTAACGTCAGTTGTGAGTGGTGGCTCCTGTGCTTTCTGCAGTACATAGAGTTGTTACCGTTCATTATATCCTGTCTGTGATGATAATGAAGTAGCTGAAAAGTGTTCTGCACAGGACAGGAAACACTGGGCTAGTAAAAGGCCTGGTGAACAACATGAAAATGTGTGGGTTTATATATATATATATATATATATATATATACACATATATATATATATATATATATATACATATACATATACATATACACACACACACACACACACACATACATACACACACATATACATATATATATATATATATATATATATATATATATATATACAGTACAGACCAAAAGTTTGGACACACCTTCTCAAAGATTTGTCTTTATTTTCATGACTCTGAAAATTGTAGATTTACATTGAAGGCATCAAAACTATGAATTAACACATGTGGAATGAAATACTTAACAAAAAAGTGTGACACAACTGAAAATATGTCTTATATTCTAGCTTCTTCAAAGTAGCCACCTTTTGCTTTGATCACTGCTTTGCACACTCTTGGCATTCTCTTGATGAGCTTCAAGAGGTAGTCACCAGAAATGGTCTTCCAACAGTCTTGAAGGAGTTCCCAGAGATGCTTAGCACTTGTTGGCCCTTTTGCCTTCACTCTACGGTCCAGCTCACCCCAAACCATCTCGATTGGGTTCAGGTGTGGTGACTGGAGACCAGGTCATCTGGCGTAGCACCCCATCACTCTCCTTATTAGTCAAATAGCCCTTACACAGCCTGGAGGTGTGTTTGGGGTCATTATCCTGTAGAAAAATAAATGATGGTCTAACTAAATGCAAACCGGATGGAATAGCACACCGCTGCAAGATGCTGTGGTAGCCATGCTGGTTCTGTATGCCTTCAATTTTGAATAAATCCCCAACAGTGTCACCAGCAAAGCACCCCCACACCATCACACCTCCTCCTCCATGCTTCACGGTGGGAACCAGCCATGTAGAGTCCATCCATTCACCTTTTCTGCGTCGCACAAAGACACGGTGGTTGGATCCAAAGATCTCAAATTTGGACTCATCAGACCAAAGCACAGATTTCCAATGGCCTAATGTCCATTCCTTGTGTTCTTTAGCCCAAACAAGTCTCTTCTGCTTGTTGCCTGTCCTTAGCAGTGGTTTCCTAGCAGCTATTTTACCATGAAGGCTGCTGCACAAAGTCTCCTCTTAACAGTTGTTCTAGAGATGTGTTTGCTGCTAGAACTCTGTGTGGCATTGACCTGGTCTCTAATCTGAGCTGCTGTTAACCTGCGATTTCTGAGGCTGGTGACTCGGATAAACTTATCCTCTGCAGCAGAGGTGACTCTTGGGCCTTCCTTTCCTGGGGCGGTCCTCATGTGAGCCAGTTTCTTTTTTAGTGTTGGATGATTTTTGCCACTGCACTTGGGGACACTTTCAAAGTTTTCCCAATTTTTCCGACAGACTGACCTTCATTTCTTAAAGTAATGATGGCCACTCGTTTTTCTTTACTTAGCTGCTTTTTTCTTGCCATAATACAAATTCTAACAGCCTATTCAGTAGGACTATCAGCTGTGTATCCACCAGACTTCTGTACAACACAAGTGATGATCCCAACCCAATTTATAAGGAAAGAAATCCCACCTATTAAACCTGACAGGGCACACCTGTGAAGTGAAAACCATTTCCGGTGACAACCTCTTGAAGCTCAGCAAGAGAATGCCAAGAGTGTGTAAAGCAGTAATTAAAGCAAAAGGTGGCTACTTTGAAGAACCTAGAATATAAGACATATTTTCAGTTGATTCACACTTCAAGTATTTCATTCCACATGTGCTAATTCATAGTTTTGATGCCTTCAATGTGAATCTTCAAATTTTCAGAGTCATGAAAATAAAGAAAACTCTGAATGAGGTGTGTCCAAACTTTTTATCTGAATGAATGAATAAATTTTATATATATATATATATATATTATATATATATATATTTATGTATATATAAAAAAATCCCACCCACCAAAAAAAAAAAACATTTAGCATGGAGACTTGATTTACACAATAGGCCGTTTTCTGATGACAACATTCAATTTATGGTCTTCACACGCAAAATGAGTTTCAAGTGTTTTTTTTATGTTTTTGTTTTAACAATCTATTTTTTGCGATTTATTTTTTACATTTTTAATTTTGGCATTTTTCAAGACCTACAGAAAAGCCTATGAGAAAACGAATCGAAAGCATACTGCATCATTAAATGACCACACAAACACACCATGATCAAAAACAATGTCTATAGACTTAATATTTCTAAAGTAGTCTTCAACCACTATGTGACTACAAAATCCTGACAGTCTGCAATGTGCACTATGTTATGATTCCTCGATTTTCCCAGTGTGAGTGGCTACATGACCGCATGTATACTATTTTCATTTCCAGTGTTTTTGACATAAAAAAAAATTCTTAATAGCAGATAATGGTTGTAACTTAATGTCCATGCTACTATTTAAAGCAGCAGATCTGGATCACAGTATCAGTTCATAAAAAAATAATGTTACAATTTTATGGGGTTTTGTATTGTAAAATTCAGGAATATATATTTTTTCCATTCTCGACTACAGTACGCCGCTTAGGAAATCAGCATAGTAAATGTTCTTGTGTATCGCACCTGTTATCCGGACACATTGCAGGTAAAAGGTTGTGCATTATTAATGTTTAAGTGCCGGGTGACATACGAGTGGCATATGCTACCGATGAAACATCAGGCTCCTTCCAATAAAGTTGTAGGTAAGGACAAGGGTCAAGGATTTATCTCCAGCTCTTTCATACAGAATAAAATAACTTAAAATGACAGATTTAGAATTGGTGACCCTTGAAAAATATATTTTAATATGGAGTCGTTAATAAGACAAATCTTTTGCCCTACAAATCCATTATATGACGGCCTACAATCAGAATAATGGCGAGATGGGCAGACTTGGTTTAATTCTGTATTAGGAGACTACTTTTGCACCACCACTGAGACCAGTGATCGTCAGCAGCGGTCATGTATGCTTTAGTTGTGACATCACTGTACAGCCTGTAAACAAATCAGCAGGAGCAACAGCGATAAGGGAAAGGCGACTACAGATACTTTAATTATATGCAACTGCAGAAAACCAAGGGTTCATTTATAGAAGGAACACCCCATTTGTAAATGTGGGCCGACAAGCTGACTGCCACACAAGGCAAGAAGACTACCCCGGTGCCAGCTTCACATCCATAGTTTGATCCCAATAAACCCAGTGATCGTCATCTCACCTTTATACACATTACGGCTGTACAGTAACGAGTATGGGCACATATTCGGCTGTAACCTTTCCCTTACTGACGCCAGGCAGCATCCTCCGTACACACCTGGTTAATAATATAAGGAGACATCGGCACAAGGAGCGGTGTTCTAGGGACTCCGATAGAAACGACCTGATAAGATCTTGGCCCTGGTTGTGAAATTAAGTCAGTAATCAGACTGCTGCTCCATGACGGTTGTGGCCGTCACCTCCTCACTAGGGTTCCGAAACCAGTGACGTGAGCTGTGCGGATATCATATTTTTGGAAGTCAAAAAGAGACAAAAAAAAAAAGCGCATGGTATTTTAGGCTTCATTTTATAGCATCCACCAAACCATAGACCTGACTATTCTGCAGGTGGTGACCATGGCAGAAGTTCCAAACGTATCGCTGTCTTATTCTTCTTGCGAAACACCAAGACATTTTTTTTTCATTGAAAGAAATGTATTATGGGAATGCAAATCCCTAAAAGTGTCGTAGTCCCTTTGGTCAGCTGATCATGGGGGTGTTGAAAGTCAGACCCTACCAATCCAACAGATGGCAAAGCCAAAAAAAAAAACAAAAAAAAACAAAAAACAAAACTTAACCCCACTTTACAACTTGGGCATTAACGGGGGTTTTCATTTTAGGCTACTTTTACACTTGCGTTGTGCGGCATCCGTTGCAATCCACCGCCTTGAGGAATTACAATAACAGTTGCAGGAATCCATTTATTCCTCATAGACTTCTATTAAGGGCGGATTGCAACGGATGGTCTTGCGTTGCATCCGGCCCGTGGAGCTTCAGTCGTTTTGTGAGTGACCGTCGGGCAGGAGGAACGCTCAATGTAACGTTTTTTGTTCCGGAGGGGGAGGGGGGGGGGAAAATCGCACTCGGCAGGATTTTATCGGGATCCGCCAAGAGGCATAATGAATGTCTGTGGTGCTGGATTCCGTCACGTTCTACTGAGCATGCTCAGCGGAACGTTATGAATCGTGTAAAAGCGCGTCTGGTATCTCGATCTGCAGCACAGAAAACACTGATTTTATTAAAAATGACAGCAAACAGCTCAGTAAGGCCACGTTCATATCAGCAATATTTTGCCGCAGGGCCAGATCCAGTACAAATCAGTTTCAGCTCCATGTGACCACATCCCGCCGTGACTCCATTGGAGGTGAACTGAGCTGAAACGCATTTGTACTGGTCGGGCCCTCCTGCAAAATATCACTGATTTGAGCAGCGCCTAAGTGATCACTGGAATCAGGGGCTCTGTCTCTTCATTATGCTGCTCTCAGATGGGGGAGCAAAAACCTAGTGACAGATTCTCGAAGCTCAGGAGAGAGACGATGTAGCAGAAACAATCGCTCCTGTGATAAAACAGAGAAATGTGTCGTCTCAGGATGCAGCAGCTGTGAGCCCTGCAGTTTCCTCTGTATATTCACTCATAAGTGACTTGTGCTTCCTCCCCTGGCCAGGAGCAGTGGTATGTGCTGACCGTGAACTGGAGTATGTCTGCATGGTCAGACACAGCCATTACACAGTACACAGCAGGGACACATATATAAAATTCTCAGCACAGGAACATTTTTTAACATATACAAATATTGAATTTATTAATATTTCAGGATCTATTAATTAAAATCCACTTTGTTCATAGGACAATTCCTTAATAACCAAGCCTGAAAGAGCCCTGAGGGGCTTTCAAAGATTAATAAAAAATTGCTTTTAACGCTTGGGTGTAGCCGCTGCGGTCCCCACCATTCTCTATTTGTTTTTCTGCAGCAGTAGTGTAGTCTAGACACAGAACTGCAAACAGCGGACCACAAAAAAAAGAAATCTTAAGTTTATCACTAAAGTTAAAAACTACATAATAAAATAAAAACATAGACTAAGGCTGCTTTCACATATCCGGTTTGTGCTGAGCGGCTCAATCCGGCTCAAAAACCTATGCAACGGATGCGGCGGAAAAAACTGATCCGTTGCATACGTTTTTCCATGCGGACCGTCCGTTTGAAAGATGCGGCTTGATACTGAGCATGCGCAGTGCAAAAAACAGCATCCGGCGGCCGGATGCGTTTTTTTGCCGCAGGACGCCGCATCCGGCGTCCATAGGCTTGCATTGTAAATCGCACTGAATCGCGCCAGATCTGGCGCAATGCGGTTTTTTCGACGCACAAAAAAACATGCCAGGCAACGTTCCATCCGGCCGCCGCATGGGCTAAATATGCCACATCCGGCAAAAAAACGGACACAACGCAAGGCCATGCGGCACAATACGGCGCTAATGCAAGTCTATGCGAAAAAAACGCAACCGGCGGCAAAAAAAAAAAAAAAAAAGGTTGCGTTTTTTCTGCAGAGTGCCGTATTGTGCCGCTCAGCAAAAATGGATGTGTGAAAGCAGCCTAAGTAAGGCCGCAGTTATGTCAATGTACCCCATGTTATTGGGGGTAACCTGTACCTACAATTTAGTCCAAAATATCCTGAAGCCTTCAGAGGGAGTTCTTGTGAACGACTGGCGAGTCCTCAGATTTCACGACTCCAAAACACAATTGTAACTGTTCTTTTTCACAGTGGATCCTTTGTAATATTCTCCAGCATTGGGTGAGGAATTCTACTTTTTGTAAATCAGCTTATTTCTTCTTAAAGGAACAAAACATGAACGGCTAAGAATCCACAATGTAAAATATAAATCCACCTCCCCGTGATATCATCCAAAGAAAAACCTTTCCGATTTCTACAAGTTTCCATTTCCTAACAAATGTAATCATGTAAATAAATATGCAAACAAAAAACACAACTGCAGCAAAAATCGATGTAAACCAGGTTCATAAAAATATACCTAGTATACCACAAGCAAGGAGACGCCACAATAACCCAGAGAAAAACAAAAAAAAGTTTCGCTTTAGCTTCTTCAAGGGATCATATGTATCCTGACTTAGAGCTTTTACTATAGTACAAAATTCACAATTCTACTGTTTACTACTGGAAGCATATCGCTAAACCGACATGACTGATCTGTATGCACATTAGCCAACAAGGTGTGATGTAAGAGAGCTAACACTGCAGCCAGCAGAACTATGAATTCAGCTCCGAATAAAAGACTCAGATGTAAATAATTTCAAGATAAGAGAATGTAGCAACAAACGTTCCCAGGCAGAAGACGGGACATTGTTGTGTCTCATGACTGTTGCATGGGTTTATTATTTCGGGAGAATCAGTTCTGACAGAATATCAGTGAGGAGTTACTGATAAAGCAGACGGTGTCCAGTAGTGAATAATCCTAACTATCCAGTTGCCCATGGACAGGTCCTGCCACAGTTTATATAGCTTGCTTGGTACAGTAAATCATCCATTCTGAGGGTACACTTTTGGCTCATTGTATAGTACAGTGGGCACCAACTTCTGGGTCTCCAGATTTTGTAAAACCACAGTTGAGCAGTAAGACCAAAAAATATAGGTCATATCAAAGCAGCAGCAAAACAATTATATATATATATATATATATATATATATATATATATATATATATATATATATATATATATATATATATATATATATATATATATATATATATATATATATACACATACATATATTATATAAATATACACACACACACTATATGTGGCTGCTGATAATTGTTTGGCTTTGTGATTTTTTTTTTTGTTTCTATGGTAACGAATGCTACATCACATGAAAGCCTTATGTGTAATATGTGTTTTCAAAATTTTGTGTTTGTTGCTTATGGCAACAGTGTTCTATGCATGTGAGAAAACAAAAAGGCAAAGTCTAATGCAATATTCACAGCAACAGAGCAGAGAAGTGATAAAATTCTTGTTTCTGCAAGGAAAGTCTATGAAGGATATTCATGGTGATATGTCGCAGACATTGGGGGATCAATGCCCTTCAGATTCCCCAGTTAAGAACTGGGTTGCCAAATTTAAAACGAGCCACTTCAGCACCAATGATGAGGAACGTCCTGGACGCTGAGAGTGGTTGTTGTTCCGGAGACCGTCGATGCTGTGCACAACCTCATACTGGAGGATTGCCGAATTTCAGCTAAGGCTAGTTTCACACTTGCGTTGAACAGTATCCGTTGCATTGCGTTGTGTGACGGATGCAACGGCTGTGTTGCATATAGTGGCACAACGGATGCTGCAAAACAACGGAATCCGTTTTGATTTTTTTTTTTTTTACAGTTTTACCGGCGGCAGACTATTGTGAACGATCAGCTGAGCGCTGTCACTTGCCGGCCGCCGGGTGATCAGATGAGCGCTGTCACTTGCCGGCCGCCGGTCGCTCAGCTGAACCTTCGGCCACCGCCAGCCAAAATAAAGTTTGTGATTTAAAAAAAAAAAAAAGCATGCGCAGTGAAATCCAGAGGATTCCGCTGCTCAAAACAACGTTACATGCTGCGTTCCTCCCGCTGGGCGGAAGCAACGGAGCGTCGCCCAGCGGAAGCAGGTCCTTTTGGTACAATCCGTCAACCATACAAGTCTATGGGAAACAGTTTTCCAAAAGGGCTGATTGTAACGGAAGGAAAACAACGCAAGTGTGAAAGTACCCTAAAGCAATAGCAGACATCATGGGGATATCCCGGGAACGTGTTTGTGTCATTATCCATGAACATTTGGACATGAGGAAGCGATCTGGAAAGTGGGTCCCCAAAAGTGTGACAACAGATCAGAGAAGCATGCGAGTGAAAACTTCCCGCTCCATTTGTCAGCGTTTCTGCACTGATACGAACTTCCTGGATCGACTGGTCACTATGGATGAGACCTGGATTTATTTGTATGACCCTGAAAACAAGGAGCAGTCAAAAGAGTGGAGGCAGTGGTTCTCCTTATCCAAAGAAGTTCAGGGTACAAAAATCAACCACTAAGGTGATGGTGTCGTGTTCTGGGATAAGGGGAGGGCATGCTGCTAGTGAACTACCTTCAAAAGGGTTCCACCATCAATGCAAGGTATTACATTGAACTTTTGGACCAACTGAAGGCAGCTCTGAAGGCCAAAAGGTGCGGCAAGCTGTCCAAAGGAGTCTTGTTCCTGCAAGACAATGCCTCCGCTCACACTGCACAAGCGACCACAGCAAAACTGGCAGAACTGAGCTTCCAGCTGGTGACCACCCACCTTATTCACCAGATCTAGCTCCCTTCGACTATCATCTGTTTCCAAATCTCAAGAAATACCTCAAGGGTACCAAATTTCAAACCATTTGTGATGGCATGGCTGCTACGAATGCCTGGTTTGAGGCACAACCGAAATCCTTCTTTTTGCTAGGCTTACAGAACTTGAAATACCGATGGAAGAAGTGTGTTATCAGTGGGGAGTATGTGGAATAAATGTAGTTTCATCATCCTATCTCGTTTCTTTCTGGGTAAAGCCAAAGACTTATCAGCAGCCCCTCGTATAATTATATTATATATAAATTTTATATTTTACAGGCACCCCGTCACCATAAACTTTACCTGGTTTACAGGTTTCCCAAACATTGAGATATCTATATAATGTAATATATATATATATATATATATATATATATATATATATATATATATATATATATATATATATATATATATATATATAATCTTCATTACTTACTGGTAATGGGATTTTCAGAAGCCCATGACAGCACCACCTGAGAGATAGGTTCCGCCCACATCAGGACAGGAAACCCACTGATAAAAAGGCGGTACCTCTCCTCCCCATCAGTAGGTTTACAGCGCCAGAGAGGACCAACAAAACACAAACAAAAATGTTAATCACACCACCACCAAAAGGAATACACCATTAACTCCAACACTCCCCGAAGGGTGAACATGACCAGTGAATAGGGGGGGAACTAAGGGTGCCGTCATGGGCTTCTGAAAATACCATTACCGGTAAGTAATTAAGATTTTTCCCTTTCGCCCATGACAGCACCACCTGAGAGATTCTAGAGACCAATCACCTTAGGGAGGGACCACCGCCTGTAATACCCGTCTACCAAGAAGGGTCGGCCGTGGAGGACAAGTCAAGTCTATAATGACAGAAAAAGGTAGAGGAAGAGGACCAAGTGGCGGCCCTGCATATATGATCAATAGACACCTCTGCCCGCTCAGCCCAAGTAGTAGAAAGTGACCCAGTGGAAAGGCCCTAATCTGCAGGGGAACTGGCACCCCCTTAGCTGAGTAGGTCAGCGACATAGCATCCCGGGCCCACCTAGCCAAGGTGCTTGTAGATACGTTCTAGGGAAAGTCCGGGGGCTGTAAACTAACAAAAACAGGGCCTGAGATTCTCGCAATTCCATGGTCCTATCTAAGTAGGTTATAAGGGCAAGTCTTACATCCAAGCTATGGAGCCTGTTCACTTTGTCATTGGAAGGAGGGTCACAATGGAAGGCAGTATGAATTCCTGGGACCTGTGAAGGGCTTGACCACTTTAGGCTATGAGGGATCTGTACGCAATACCACCTTATCGACCAAAATTTGGGTATATGGATG
This sequence comes from Anomaloglossus baeobatrachus, assembly GCF_048569485.1. NCBI lineage: Eukaryota > Metazoa > Chordata > Amphibia > Anura > Aromobatidae > Anomaloglossus > Anomaloglossus baeobatrachus. The sequence goes on along the minus strand of NC_134360.1, from coordinate 196,202,268 downwards.
GACAATGGAGAGCACCTGTAGGTCACCCATCCGTCTAGTGGACGTTAAGAAATGAGTAGTAGCACCTTCAGGGTCTTGGAGAGAACATCTGAAAGGGGCTCAATGGGGTGTCTATAAGGGCATCAAGGACAAGATTTAATCCCAGGGAGGCATGCGAGAAGGGACAGGAGTCGCTCTAGCACAGGATTTAATGAACCTGCTAATCCATCCATTCTCTGAGGTTATGTTTATAGAGGGCTCCTAGGGCCAAAACTTGTACCGTCAAGGCGCTAGTGGAAAAGTTCAATCCAACCCTTTAAACCTACTGATGTGGAGGAGAGGTACCACCTTTTTATCAGTGGGTTTCCTGTCCTGATGTGGGTGGAACCTAATAATATATATATATATACATACATATATACATATACATACATATATACATATACATACATATATACATATACATACATACATACATACATACATACATACATACATACATACATACATATATATATACACACACACACACACACACACATTACATTACATTATATAGATATCTCAATTTTTGGGAAACCTGTAAACCAGCTAAAGTTTATGGTGACAGGGCGCCTTTAAAATATAATCTAGTTTTTTTTACCGAAAAATTCAGCATCACTGCCTCTATATACCGTATGTTTTCACCTTCAGTGTTTCTCAATCCAGCTGAAGAGTTTCCATACAATTCCTGTTACACCACACGCTCTGGATTGCAGGTATACAGACAGATACTCATCATTGTCAGCAGAGGAAACTGAATAATGATCTGTATATTGAAGAAAAGGGAACGCATCGTATAACGTCTCTGGGGTCTGTATTGTGAGATCCTGGGTAGTGTGGTGCTCTGCACAGGGAATCCCATACTTGCAATCTCTGGGATGGCCGTATACATATGCAGAAGGCACAAAACCTATGATAATGAGGTTGCATGTGCAGTTGTGTCTCGTAAAGGTTCCCAGGGAGATCTCGATAACTTTACTACCGTATGTAAAATACGCACTGTAAGATAAATGATAAGTGCATTTTACAGCCAGAGGCTGGTCAATTCAGGCTGCAGATATGCTGCAGCGTGTGCATGAGATTTCCAATACCACCTGTCCTATGCTGGTTCTGTAAAACGCAGCGGATTTTAATGCAGCAGATCTTCCATCACGTGAATGTTCCTTTAAGCTGCCGCAGCGATCAGCCGATCCCCATAGGGGGGGCCTATCAGCAGAAGCAGCAGACGATACGTAGTGTTATGTGGTGGCCACTAAATGAAAGAAAATCAATTAAATTTGATTTATGGTTTCAATTTTGTTATTGCAAAGTCTTTCTTTAAATAAAAATATCCGTGTTCTCCACTCACCCCATGCTGCGCCAAACGTGTTTTGGCTTGGGACCGTGAAGAAGGCGATTGTGTCCGCCGAAACGCGTAGTCCATACTGCATATACCTTGCACATAATTATCTGTCAAGAGCTTTGGAATTTTTTATTCTTGGCTAATAAAGTCGGAAAAAACTTTTTGTTGCTCTTTGGAGTGGTTCTGCCTTGCTGGATCTTTCTTCACCTTGTTACACACACACACAAACACACACACACACACACACACATATTAATATATATTATACATGTATAATACATGTATAATATATAATACATGTATAATTAATAATACATGTATAATTAATAATACATGTATAATATATAATACATGTATAATATATAATACATGTATAATATATAATACATGTATAATATATAATACATGTATAATATATAATACATGTATAATATATAATACATGTATAATATATAATACATGTATAATATATAATACATGTATAATATATAATACATGTATAATTAATAATACATGTATAATTAATAATACATGTATAATTAATAATACATGTATAATTAATAATACATGTATAATTAATAATACATGTATAATTAATAATACATGTATAATTAATAATACATGTATAATTAATAATACATGTATAATTAATAATACATGTATAATTAATAATACATGTATAATTAATAATACATGTATAATTAATAATACATGTATAATTAATAATACATGTATAATTAATAATACATGTATAATTAATAATACATGTATAATATATAATACATGTATAATATATAATACATGTATAATATATAATACATGTATAATATATAATACATGTATAATATATAATACATGTATAATATATAATACATGTATAATATATAATACATATATAATACATAATACAAATACATACATACATACACATATATTCATATATATTAATACAAATACATACATAATATATAATACATATATATTCATATATTAATACAAATACATACATACATACACATATATTCATATATTAATACAAATACATACATACACATATATTCATATATATTAATACCAATACACACATACACATATATTCATATATATTAATACAAATACATACATATATATATATATATATATATTATATATATATTCTGCAATGGTGAAGACGCAACCAATTAAAGGGTTCCGCAATGATGTCAAACAACTAAGCTCAGTGATCGACTGCAGCGGTTACAGATGTCATCCTGACATCACGGCTACAGCTCTAATGACAAACGTTTGGGGCTTTGGTGGAGAAACAGTGCTGGGGTGGTATGGTGGGGGGGGGATGGAACGGAATAGCTAACATTGTTATTTTAAACATGCAGAAAATCTTTGCTATAAAAAATAAATTCTGGAAATCCACATTGAAAATAAAAATTGGAAAAACAAAAAATATATAAAAATGTAAGACCACCGGAGCTGCTCCCGCCTTCTCATAGAATACCTTGCAACATCTGTCCAAAAGTAACAAAACAATCAATGATGCACGTATCAACCCTGATTACAGGGAACGCTGGACTGTTGTGTGTGTAAATGTAGCTCAAGGCCATTCTGGCTGTGGCTCCAAAACAAACCACAGTATACATAAAAACTGCAACTTCATGTGTGAACGCGTCATACAGTCACATGTTCCAATGCCCCATCCCTGGGGTATAACCACTGCCTCCTGCTAATATTAATTCGACACTTTCAAGACCCCTGGATTGTAGAAGGATGCATGACTGTCACTATAGCCTGTCCATTGTAGAATATAGAGTTAAATACCTTATTATATGTGGTTATGTTCCTAATTATAGCCAATACCTCTGCGGCCTGTGAAGATCCTCCATACAGATTGTGACATTCAGCGCTGCCCGGACAGCACAGGCCCCATCAGTCAGGAGCTGGCGGTATTTATCATACAGCAGATCTGACAGTGCACTGCGGTGTTATTTCATATTATAAACTGAAAACTCAATACAAGTGTGAACATGGCCCGAGATTGCTCACCACAGAGTTGTACTACTGAGTAAAACATTTTGCTTCACCCCCGTCTATTTTGACCTCCGATGATACATAAAGAGGTGAAAAAAAGTTAGGGACCGTCCTCATTGGGTAGTGAGATGTAATTCAAGCGCCTTTTTTTATTAATATTTTATCAAAATGGAGTTAACCAAGTGCCCTGTGATACTTACATGTTCTATTATTCATTTATTTACTTTCTGCAGGATATTTATTTATTTGCTTTTATTATAGGTTTTATCTTGTAATTGCCACAGTGTGAATGTGCACCTACACATTACACTTACACCAACATGTCTTCAAGCTCATGTTTTTGGTTTTGCTTCATTCTCTGCACATTTTATACACAAGGGTGTGGGCCCTTTTTGCATTTTATCTAGCTTTTATTTAGCTTTCCGTGTATTTTGAGGCCTGCTGACATGTAGCGAGGTAAACTATTAGGCCTAAGACACACGTCGAGAAAAACGGTGCAAGTGGAGTGCGATAAAACATCGCATTCCACTGGGACCAATATTAGCCTGAGACTGAGAAAATAATCGCAGCATGGTACGGGTGTAATGCGATCATTGTTTCTCTCGCACCCTCTCAAGTGTATGGGGCGAGAGAAAAATCAAACTGCACTTGCGGTACACCGGTGTACCGCGAGTGCAGGGCGAGAATGGCAATAGCCAGCAACGGAGGAGAGAGGGAGATAAATCCCTCCCTCCGCAGCGCTGGCCCGCCCCCCGCAGCTGAGGTCCGCTCGCACAGTCGGACCTCAGTCGCAGGGACACTCACATGACACTCGGCTCTGCTGTGCTGCCAGCGCGAGCCAAGTGTCCTGCGAGGATCACACTAGTGTCCTATGTGGCCCCGGCCTAAAATTGGTCCGAGTGGAATGTGATGTTTTATCGCACTCCACTCGCACCGTTTTTCTTACCGTGTGGCTTAGGCCTTAGGCTGTGGTCACACGATGAGCTCTTGCTTCACTGTCAATAACGGAGTCCTACAGTTCCAGCAAACTGGAAGGGATTAATAGAGATGTCACCCCCACTGCGCTTCTCTTAAGGCTATGTGCCCATGTTTTTTTGCTTCTTTTCTGCGCACAAAAAAGCATGTTTTGGCCAGAAAAAAGCAGCTGGAAAAAGAAAAAAAAAAAACACACATTTTTTATTGTGTTTACACATTATTTCACTTGCATTTTTTCCTGCTTTTTTTTTCTTTAAGTCATGGTGATCGTGGGGGTTCAGGCGCTGTACCCCCGCCGTCGCTGAGTGGTCTCCAGCTTACGTTACAGCCAGGACCTGGCTCACTGCTCGGAGAGGTGCCCGTGCTGCTCCCGGTAATTTAACCCCCTGAATGCTGCGATCAAGACGATTGCAGCATTCAGAAGTCAGGGAGAGGAATCGCTTACCCCTGCCTGGCGATCGGGTCCCTGTAATGCCATCACAGGGACCTGATCGCTGCCATAGTAATCCTGGGTAATCACCATGGAGACCCCGGGTTACTGAGCTGTATGCATGGTGTGTGAGGCGAAGTGCTGCAATATTCCCCTGTAGGGAATTATAGGGCATTTCAGGGAATTATAGAAATACAGAAAAAAAAAAAAAAAACGCAGAAACAATTGACATGCTGCGTTTTTTTTTTTAATAAAAAAAAAAATTATAATTTTTAGGCCAAGCACTGAACTCACCTCTCTGATAACCAATCTTGTTAATGCACTCCCGCTATACAACCCAAATACTATAAATCTGCAAGAAAAAAGAAGCAGCATGTGCTCAGCAACTCAGGATTCTCATAGACTTTGCTGGGATGCTTTTTCCACTGCTTTTATTGATTAAAGGGGTGGTTCACCCATTTTTTTTTATTTTCTGTAGGAGTTCTACTTACCTTTCTAGGCGTTTTCTCCATTGGCTTCTGTTTCCAGTTCTGGCACTGAGCGGCGCTATCCTGCACGCTCAGTGCCGGTCACATGACCCACTGGAGCTGTGGCCGCCAGCATCCTCTGACGTCCCGGCATTTCCGGGCTCTCAAACAAGACGGGTACGTCAGAGGAGGCTGGCACCACTCAGATTGAGTGACAGGGCTGTGGGCGGTGACTACCGCACATCACAGCCCAGTATCGAGGGGAGGATTCAGAGGACGTCACTGTGGAGCCGGCGTCCTGCAGATGGTGAGGCACGGGGCGCCAGTGTGCAGTACAGGGGGGGGGGGGGGGGGTCTTCAGCTGAATCCCCCCCTGCACGTAAGTATGTGCTCACACTCTCCACCCGCCCGCTCTGCTGCGATGTCAGGAGAGCGGCCGGTGTCGGGCAGTGTGATCGTCTGCTCCTCCCAGCAGCAAGACACTGACAGGCATGTCACCGCTGTGCTCTGCCATCTGTCCTGCTGCATGGGACCAACTGTCTGCACTCTGTCACCTGCACCACAAGTCACAGAGTGGACACAGTTGGTGACAGAGCACCTCTGCCCCCCCCCCTCTTTCCCCACTCTCTTCTCTCCCCCCACTCTTCTCTACCCCCCTCTTGCCTCTCTCTTCCCTCGCTCTCTCCCCCCCGCGCTCCCTTTTCCTCCCCCCCACCCGCGCTCCCTTTTCCTCCCCCCCACCCGCGCTCCCTTTTCCTCCCCCCCACCCGCGCTCCCTTTTCCTCCCCCCCACCCGCGCTCCCTTTTCCTCCCCCCCCCGCGCTCCCTTTTCCTCCCCGCCCCGCGCTCCCTTTTCCTCCCCGCCCCGTGCTCCTTTCCTCCCCCCCCCCCGCGCTCTCTTTTCCTCCCCCCCCCGCGCTCCCTTTTCCTCCCCCCCCCGCGCTCCCTTTTCCTCCCCCCCGCGCTCCCTTTTCCTCCCCCCCCGCACTCTCTTTTCCTCCCCCCCCGCACACTCTTTTCCTCCCCCCCGCACACTCTTTTCCTCCCCCCCCCCGCACTCTCTTTTCCTCCCCCCCCCCGCACTCTCTTTTCCTCCCCCCCCGCACTCTCTTTTCCTCCCCCCCCGCACTCTCTTTTCCTCCCCCCCCCGCACTCTCTTTTCCTCCCCCCCCGCACTCTCTTTTCCTCCCCCCCCGCACTCTCTTTTCCTCCCCCCCTCGCTCTCTTTTCCTCCCCCCCTCGCTCTCTTTTCCTCCCCCCCCCTCACACTCTCTCTCTTTTCCCTCGCTCTCTCCTGGCATGGTCAGTACAGAAATCTCTCCATCGTGTAGGGGTGAGAGGGAGTAATAAACATGGAGTCCCTACTGTGTCTGTGTATTTATTTCTAATAAAGTTTTTTTCTCTGTGTGGTCTTTTTTTTTTTTAAACCCTTTATTGGAGATTCTTAATGGCCAGGTCAAACTTGGCCTGACATTAAGAATCTCGGGCTTTATACCAGCTGGTAAAACATAGCTGGTATTAACCCCTTATTACCCAGCGTGCCACCTGCCACCAGGGCCACTGGAAGAGTTGGATACAGCGTCAGAAGATGGCGCTTCTATGAAAGCGCCATTTTCTGGTGCGGCTTGTGAACTGCAATTCGCAGCGGGGGGCCCAGAAAGTTTGGGCACCCTTCACTGCGGATTCCAATCCCCAGCTGCATAGTTGTACCTGGCTGGACTCAAAAATTTGGCGAAGCCAATGTCATTTTTTTTTTTTAATTATTTCATGAAATTCATGAAATAAAAAAAAAAAAAAGGGCTTCTCTATATTTTTGGTTTCCAGCTGGGTACAAATAGGCAGCTGGGGGTTGGGGGCAGCCCGTAGCTGCCTGCTGTACCTGGCTAGCATACAAAAATATGGCGAAGCCCACTTCATTTTTTTCAAAAAGTTTTCAGGCAAAAACCTTTATAAAAAAAATGCTTCCGTGGATTTCTATTGCCAGTGAAAGTAACACCAAGCAGCGGGGGTTAGCAGCCAGTAGCTGCTTGGGTTACCCTTAACAATAGAAAATGCAGCGGGAGCCCACAAACAATGTGATTTTTTTTTATTTTTAATGAATTTTTAAAAATTAAAAAAATCGACATGGGCTTCGCCCATCGAGCACCAGAGCATTTTACTGCTCAATTCATCCCAAGTAATCAGATGACTGCAGTGTCTGCCAATTACTTGTTCTGTGTCCCCCTGCATCCATTGCAGCGTGTACGGGCTGTGAGGTCAGCGGAGTTCAGTCCTGCACTGGAGTCAGCTCATCTGAACTCAGCTGAACTTCAGCCTGCACACGCTGCGATGGATGCAGGGGGACATAGAACAAGTAAGGTCTAAGCCACACGGCGAGAAAAACAGTGCGAGTGGAGTGCGATCAAACATCGCATTCCACTCGGACCAATATTAGCCTGTGTGTCAGCGCACATGAGCGATTATTTTCTCCGCCCTAATTGGACCGAGAAAACAATCGCAGCATGCTGCAACTGTAATGCAAGACTCTTTTACCCATTCAAGTGTATGTGGTGAGAGAAAAATCGCACTGCACTTGCGGTACACCGGTGGACTACGGAGGAGAGGGAGAGAAATCCCTCCCACCCCTCCTCAGTGCTGGCACATCCCTCGAGTGCCGGTCCGCCCCCGCAGCTGAGGTCTGCTCGCAGAGTCGGACCTCAGTAGCAGGGACACACGCATGACACTCAGCTCTGCTGTACTGAGCGTGAGCCGAGTGTAATGCGAGGGGATCGCAGTTATCCCCGTGTGGCCACAGCCTGATCGGCCGACACTTGAGTCAGCTGATCTGAACTCAGCTGAACTCCTGTACACACAGCCCGCACACACAGCCCGCACACGGTCACATGTGACCGGCAGCAGGCAGCAACTGCTGTTAAGGCTACATTCACATGACCGTTCCGTTTTTGCGGGCCACAAAAAACGGTCCTTTTTTTATATGGATGCATCCGTGTGGCATCCATGTGACATCTGCGTGCCTTCCGTTTTTTTTGCGGACCGCAAAAAACGGAAGCAGCAAGAAAGATAAATAGATGAGTAGATATAGAGATGAATAGATAGATATAGAGACAGAGGGATAGAGGGATGAATGAATGGATAGATAGATAGATAGATAAATACATATATAATGTCTTACCCCCTGCATATTCTAAGCTGACACCCTTTTGTGACTTTCATGTGGCACTAAGGGGTGCTTAGCCTTGTATTTAGCCAAAAAATAAATAATAAAAAAAAATGACATGCGGTCCCCCTATCTTTTGTAGCCAGCTAGGGTAAAGCAAACGGCTGCAGCCTGCAAACCACAGCTGGCAGCTTCACCTTGGCTGGTAATCCAAAACAGAGGGCACCCCACTCTTATTTTAAATTAAATAAATAATTTAAAACAAAAAACACGGGGTCCCCCAAAATTGGATCACTAGCCAAGGTAAAAGCGGACAGCTGTGGTCTGGTATTCTCAGACTAGGGAGGTTCACAGTTATTGGACACTCCCCAGCCTAAAAATAGCAGGCTGCAGCCGCCCCAGAACTGGCGCATCCATTAAATGTGCCAGTCATGGTGCTTCGCGCCATCTCATCCCGTTGCCCTGGTGCGGTGGCAAACGGGGTAATATATGGGGTTAATACCAGATGTGTAATGTCACCTGGCATCAAGCCCTGGAGTTAGTGATGTCAGGCGTGTATCAGATACCCGACATCACCAACCCAGGCAGTAATAAAAAAAAAAAAAAAGAAGAAGACAACAAACACATTTTTATTTGAAAAAACACTCCACAACACATTCCCTCTTTCACCAATTTATTAGAAAGAAAAACAAATCCAGGTCTGGTGTAATCCAAGGGGGTCCCACGATGATCCATACCATAGTCAATGTCCCAGTCAATGAAGAACAGAATGTTCCCTATTTGCTGGGAGAGCCGTGCAGTGATCTGAGCTAACATCAATAGGTCAGCCCAGGTCACTGCAGGGCATGACGAGTGCTGCTATCAGGAGGTTAGCGAGGTATATTACATGCGATGATCGCTGAACTCCTGACAGCAGCGCTGTCACTGAGTTCAATGACCGCCGCCTTCACAAACCAAGTATCGCAAGCGGCCCGTGACGTCACCACTAGTCACAGTATCGGGTCGACAGCGAGAGGTGATGTGACAAGCGGCGGGCATAGAAGGCAGTGACGACCGCTGACGTCAGGAGGGCAGGACTTCATCACCGTAGGTAATAAAATTACTAACCTCCTGACGGTAGTGCTTGTCATCCCCGCGGCTGCTGACACTGCAGTGCGGGCCGCTGCTGACACTGCTGAGTGGGCAGCCGCGGGGCTGGGGCTGGAGCGGGACACTGACTGTACGGGCACCCGACGGAAGTCACATGGAAGTGCTTCCGTGTTGCTTCCGGGAATTTTGCGGACCCATTGACTTGTATTGAGTCACGGTTCGTTATTACGGAACAGAATAGGACATGTTCCATAATAACGGAGCGGACATACGGCATCCGATGTGTTTTTTTTTTGTAGGATCGGATGCATATGGAAGTGCTACCGTGTACCATCCGATCCTACACAAAAGACATTGAAAAGATGGTCCTGTCCGTGGGGCCGCAAAAAAACAGGAACTGACCAGGACAAACGGAACGGTCATGTGAATGAGCCCACCTGCAGCCATTGCAGCGTGTGTGGGCTGTGAGATCAGGAGTCAGCTGACTCCAGCGCCGGCCGATAAATTCTGTGTCCCGCTGCAGAAGGATCCGGTAAAATAACGGTTGCATGCGCTGCACATTTAATCCACAGGATCCGGTCATATGCGGTTTGCGGATGATACGGACGACACACAGACTAGGCAAGAGGGAAAAAAGCAATCTCATCACCCCCTCACTTTTTTTCCCCCAATTATTTTTTTCACATGTTGCGCCGGCTAATAATCATAATTTCTGTATATACACAGACACAGACACACTGTATATACGCACACACACACACACACAGACACACAGTATATACACATACACTGTATATACGCTCACACACACTTTCTTCCCCTGGCTGTGCAGAGCTGCTGTATTTGTGATTTCTCTCTGGGCATCAACTGGGAAGAGGCAGGGAGGAGGGTTTGGTCGGAGAGCAGAGTGGGTGTATTAGACACAATGGGTGTGTTAGATAAGCCAGACACCGCCCTAGAGCCACAAAGAGTTCTGGGACTTGTAGGAACTGAACACAGGAAGTCAGAGGAGAGATTAAGGCTATGTGCGCACGTTGCGTACAAGCCCTGCAGAAATTTCTGCAGCGATCTGAAGAGCACATGTGCGCTTTAGATCGCTGCAGAAATGTCCGTAGTGAGCGCCGATTCCATGCGCCCTGCCTGCAGCTCCTGCCATAGACAGAGCAGGAGCTGCCGGCAAAGCGCAGGAAAGAAGTGACATGTCACTTCTTTTTGCGCAGCGCTTCGGCAGTAGCCGAAGCGCTGCGCTCTTAGACGCCACGTGCGCACGGCCCCTGCACAATCTCCATAGACTGTGCAGGGGCCGCAGGACGCATGCAGTTACGCTGCGCTACAAAGCGCAGCGTAACTGCATGTTTTTACGCAACGTGCGCACATAGCCTAACCCCTTCAGAGCTGGAGCCAGCAATGACCGTGTGCTGCTAGTGCACAATAAAAGGTAATTTTGCTGAAAAAACATAATAGATGTGTTGAGGGGCACATATTAGCAAGATTTATCAGAAAAAAAAAATCAGTTTTGGTAACTGGACAACTTCTTTAAGAAAAAAAGGGAAAATCAGCTCACCTGTCAACCAGTGCTGCTAGATCCTAGGGGTGCACAGGATCCACTGATTAGTCCTGACCAGCATTCAATAGACAGCCAAAAAAGAGGTTGGATCCAGCACAAATTCCAGATTAGGTAAAAAATTTCATTTTCTTTATTGATTCACTTTAGAAACACATGAAGACTGCAGATGGAAAGTTTCAAGTCATAGGTAGCCTTTACGCGTTTCGGATTTCATAAAAAAAACAAGAGTCCTTAATCATAAGTGACTCGTTTTTATTATGAAGTCCGAAACGCGTAAAGGCTACCTATGACTTAAAATTTTCCATCTGCAGTCTTCATGTGTTTCTAAAGTGAATCAATAAAGAAAATGAAATTTTTTTACCTAATCTGGAATTTGTTTAATTGATTAAGATAGCCAAGGAAAAACGCATAACAAAACGACAAAAATAAATAAATAAAAAAACAAACACCATGTGGGCACATAGTCTTACTCTGTGTAAACTCCCGAGGTTTGAGTTTAACATCCGCAACATGGCAATTTCTCTTGCGGGTACGCTGAGCCCCATGGACTTGCACTAAAAGCACATAATCCGCAAGTAAAAAAAGAAAAAAAAAAAAGCCCCATGCGTCTTTATTGTGTTTCCGCAACACAAATGGGTCAAGAACGCATGTAATCTGCAACGAAGTATATCAAAGTTTTGGCAAAGCCAAATACCAGGAAGTATCAAAAATAAAATTGATATATTTACAGCATGACAAACCAGACAAAAATCACGATAAAAACGCATGTTTAAAAAAAAAAAAAACAAAAACGTAACTCACCTAAGTTACATAAAAGGTGCAGAAATTCTGCAACATCAAAAGCTGATCATGGGAACGCAGCCTTAGGGGCAGTCCTGAAACCTTGTCACGGTGGGATGACTTAAGTTTTTAGCAGAATAGTGTCAGCCAGGTATCCAATGTTATTTACATGTACTATTACTATATATTTACTTACTGCAGGGTATTTGCTCATTTGCCTTCATCCTAGGTCTCACCAGATACATTACAATAAAGGTCCAGTCACACTAAGCAACTTACCAGCGATCCCAACAACGATAGGGATCGCTGGTAAGTTGCTAGGAGGTTGCTGGTGAGATGTCACACTGCGACGCTCCAGCGATCCCACCAGCAACCTGACCTGGCAGGGATCGCTGTAGCGTCGCTACACGAGTTGCTGGTGAGCTCACCAGCAACCAGTGACCAGCCCCCAGCGCCGCATGGAAGATGCTGCGCTTGGTAACTAAGGTAAATATCAGGTAACCAACCCGATATTTACCTTGGTTACCAGTGCACGGAGCTACACGTGCACAGAGCAGGGAGCAGCGCACACTGAGCGCTGGCTCCCTGCTCTCCTAGTTACAGCACACATCGGGTTAATTACCCGATGTGTACTGCAGCTAAATGTGCACAGAGCAGGGAGCAGCGCACACTGCTTAGCGCTGGCTCCTTGCTCTCCTAGCTACAGCAGACATTGGGTTAATTAACCCGATGTGTCCTGCAGCTACATGTGCACAGAGCAGGAGCCGGCACTGACAGTGAGAGCGGCGGAGGCTGGTAACAAAGGTAAATATCGGGTAACCAAGGACAGGGCTTCTTGGTTACCCGATGTTTACATTGGTTACCAGCCTCTGCAGAAGCCAGCTCCTGCTGCCTGCACATTTAGTTGTTGCTGTCTCGCTGTCACACACAGCGATCTGTGCTTCACAGCAGGACAGCAACAACTAAAAAATGGCCCAGGACATTCAGCAACAACCAACGACCTCACAGCAGGGGCCAGGTTGTTGCTGGATGTCACACACAGCAACATCGCTAGCAACGTCACAAAAGTTGTTCGTTAGCAGCGATGTTGCTAGCGATGTTGCTTAGTGTGACGGGGCCTTAAGATGTGTGCAGCTCACAAAGGGCAGAGATTAGCCTGTATACAAGTGTGTATTCACTGACAGCAAGAAGAGGGGAGCTGAGACACAAAATATATTGGAATGGCTCATTATACAACAAAGATGTTTTATTTACGCAAGACCAAAAATCATTTTCAGGCGCAGCTCAGACACTGAATTGTGGGTGTGAATGACTCCATCCCATTGTAGACAGGTGCAGGAGCTGCCTGCGATTTACATGTGCTATATAAGGCTATGTGCTCACGCTGTGTTTTTTTGACGCTGCATTTTTGAGCGTTTTTGGCCGCTAAAAACGCACAAAAACGCACCTGCGTCGAAAAAACGCATAAAAAACGCATGCGTTTTTACCGCGATTTGGAGCGCTTTTGGCTGCGTTTTGGATCTCTGCGTTTTGCTGCGTTTTTCCAATGCATTGCATGGGCGGAAAACGCAGAAAAATGCAGGAAAGAATTGATATGTCCATTTTTTTTTTCAAGCTCAAAAACGCAGCTTAGGCTGGAAACACATCTATGCGAGTAAAATCGGTCCGACTGGGCTGAAAAATACTCTGCTGATTTTAGTTCACGTTAGGTGCGAGTGCAACGCAAGTGCGATGCTTTTTGCTCGCGTGTGTGTCGCTTTTGTGATGCTAGTTTCATGCAACATCTTAATTATATAAAAGCTATTACACATGTCATTTAATTTACCTTTGGGAATGTGATGTCACATTCATCTGTTGAATATTTTATGAGCGAAGTTACTGCCACACTCGCAAATGTGAACGCTGGTGCGCGTGTGTGATCCTACTTTTAATCCCCTTCCATAGGAAATCATTGGGACAAATGGTGCGAGAAACTCGCAAAAAAGCAGCATGCTGCGTTTTTTTTCTCAGTCCAATTTGGACTGAGAAAAAAAAATCGCAGATGAGAGCTGAATCATTCACTAACATGTGTCCGATTCCAATGCGAGATTTTCTCGCATTGCTCTTCTGCGAGAAACTCGCAAGTGAGAAGCAGCCCTTAAAAAAACAGATGTGTGCGGACAGCGAAAATGAAAACTCAGACTTTGCTGGGGAAGCAAAGTCATGCAGTTTTGAGGCCAAAAATGCACCCGAAAAACGCGCAAAAACGCCGCGAAAAACGCACTGTGTGCACATAGCCTAAACCTACCAGCCAAAAAAATCATATCACTCCCAATGTTACGATAGACTGATGAATGAGCCCAACCCTACAAGTCAATATACAGAAACCCTCTAAAACCATTTAAGAGGACCCCAAAAAAACATCTACTGATAAAACAAGTAATCAGCAATGGGTTCCAGAAGACAATGGAGAAAACCCTTCTGATAAAACACAAGTAATCAGCAATGGGTTCTAGAAGACAATGGAGACCTCACAAAGGAGAGCACAAGCTGCGTCTCTTCACAGTGTTAGGCTAGTTTCACACTTGCGTTGTTTTGACGCAAACAGAATCCGTCACTAATGTAGTACAGTTCATTTATTTACATTGGAAGCGCGTTACTATGGCGCGTGACT